>NW_027182814.1:2920000-3030000 GCF_041146395.1 Eulemur rufifrons | reverse complement strand
GGTTAAGGTTATGGTTAGGGGGTTGGGGTAGTGTTAGGGGTAGGGGTAGGGGTAGGGTTAGGGGTAGGGGTAGGGTTAGGGTTTGGGGGTTAGGGTTAGGGTTAGGGTTAGGGGTTAGGGTTAGGGTTAGGGGGTTAGTGTTAGGGTTAGGGTTAGGGGTTAGGGTTAGGGTTAGGGTTGAGGTTTACGGTTAGGGTTAAGATGAGGGGTTAGGGTTAGGTACAGGGTTAGGGTTAAGTGTTAGGTTTAGGGTTGAAGATTAGGATTAGGGTTAGAATTAAAGGTTAGCGTGAGAGTTAACGCTTAGGGTTAAGGTTAAGAGTTAGGGTTTAGGGTTAGGGTTAGGGTTAGTTTTAGGGTTAGAGTTATGTGCTATGGTTTGTGTTAGAGGTTAGGGTTAGGTTTACTGGTCACGGTTAGGGTTACTTTTAGGGGTTAGCATTAGGATTAAGGTTAAGGGATAGGATTAGGTGAAGTGTTCGGCTTATGGTTAGGGTTTAGTGTTAGGGTTATCATTAAGGATTAGGGGTAGGGTCAGGGTTAAATGCTTGGGTGCGGGTAATGGTTAGGGTCACGGTTAAGGTTCACGGATAGGGTTAGTGTTAAGGGTTACAGGTAGGTTTAGGGTTCAGGGTTAGAGTTAGCATTAGGGCTTAAGGTTAGGATTAGGCGGTAGGTTAGATTTAGGGTTAGATCTAGGCGTTAGGGTAAGGGCTAGCGTTAGGGTTAAGAGATAGGGTTAGGTTTAATGCTTAGGATTAGGGTTAGGGTTTGGGGTTAAAGTAAGTGTTAGGGGTTAGGTTTAAGGATCAAAGGTTAGGGTTATTTTTAGCTGTAGTGTTAGGGTTAGGGATAAGGGATCCCATTAGCATTAAGGGTCTTCCTTACTGTAGGGTTAAGGGTTAGGCTTAGAGTTAAAGGTTAAGGTTAGGGTCAGTGTTAAGATTTAGGGTGAGGGTTAACAGTTAGGGTAAAGGTTAAGCGTTAGGGTTAGGGATTAGTGACTATGGTTTTTGGTTAGTGTTAGGGTTAGCGGTTAGGAGTTATTGTTTTATGAAGGGGTATGGTTAGAATTAGGATTGGGGTTAGAGTTAGGGTGAGGTATAGGGGTTAGGGTTAGGGGTTAGGTTTAGGGGTTAGTTTTAGGGTAAAATGATAGGATTAGGGTTACGGGTTGCCCTTAGGTTTAGGGTTAAAGTTTACAGCTAGGGTTAGGGATAGGGTTCAGGGTTAGCTTTACGGGTTCTGGTTAGAGTTAGGTGTTAGGTTAGTGTCAGGGTTAGGTCTAGTCGTGAGGGTAAGGTTTAGGGTTAGCTTTAAGAGCTACAGTTAGGTTTAATGGTTAGGATTAGGATTAGGGTTAAGGGATAGGGTAATGCTTAGGGGTTAGGGTGAAGGGTTAGGGTCAAGGGTTAGGGTTTTTGTTAGGCATAGCGTTGGGGTTAGAAGTAAGGGTTACTGTCAGTGTTAGGGTTGTAGGTAGGGTTACGGTTAGGGTTAGCGGTTTAGAATTAGGGTTAGGGATTAGGTGTCACAGTGATGACTAGGAGATAGGGTTAGAATTATGGGATAGGGGTTGTTCTCAGGAAATGGGTTATGCATTAACGTTAGGATAAGCGGTTAAAGTTAGGCGCACGGTGAGGTTTACGTGTTAAGGGGAGAAATAGAAACAGGGTTGGGTGTTATGTTCAGGGTTAGGGTTATCTGTTAAAGGTATTGTTTATGCTTAGCGCACGGGCCCTGTCTGCATTAGGCGGGCGGGGGGAGTTTAGGGGGCTGGGATTGTACCCGGGAACCCACTCTATCATACTCTGGGTATGGGCCCGTGGGTTTCATGCAGGACACAGTGGTAGAGCCTCCTTTCACGTATGGCATGGGAGGATTGCAGGCTTTCTAAACTCTAAGAAAGCAAGAAGTCTGAGAATTAGATTTAGGGTTAGGATTATGGTTAGGGTTAAGGATGAAGTTTAGTGTTAGGGTGAGGGCTTAGGGTTAGGGATTAGGGTTAGGGTTAAAGGTTACTCTTAGGTTTAACGGTTACACTTTGGTTTCGGCTTGAGGTTTCCGGTTTCGGTTAAGATGAGGGGTTAGGGTTGGGTATAGTTTTAGGGTTAGGTACAGGGTTAGGGTTAAGTGTTAGGTTTAGGGTTGAAGATTAGGATTAGGGTTAGTATTAAAGGTTAGCATGAGAGTTAACGCTTAGGGTATAGGTTAAGAGTTAGGGTTTAGGGTTAGAGTTAGGGTTAGTTTAGGGGTTAGAGAGATGTGCTATGGTTTGTGTTAGAGCTTAGGGTTAGGTTTACTGGTCACGGTTAGGGTTACGTTTAGGGGTTAGCATTAGGGTTAGGGTTAAGGGATAGGAATAGGGTTAAGTGTTGGGCTTAGGGTTAGGTTTAGTGTTAGGGTTATCATTAAGGATTAGGGGTAGGGTCAGGGTTAAATGCTTGGGTGCCGGTAATGGTTAGGGTTAGGGTTAAGGTTCACGGATAAAGTTAGTTTTAAGGGTTACGGGTAGGTTTAGGGTTCAGGGTTAGAGTTAGCATTAGGGCTTAAGGTTAGGATTAGGCGGTAGGTTAGATTTAGGGTTAGATGTAGGCGTTAGGGTAAGGGCTAGCGTTAGAGTTAAGAGATAGGGTTAGGTTTAATGCTTAGGATTAGGGTTAGGGTTTGGGGTTAAAGTAAGTGTTAGGGGTTCGGTTTAAGGATCAAAGGTTAGGGTTATTTTTACCTGTAGTGTTAGGGTTAGGGATAAGGGATCCCATTAGCATTAAGGGTCTTCCTTACTGTAGGGTTAAGGGTTGGGCTTAGAGTTAAAGGTGAAGGTTAGGGTCAGTGTTAAGATTTAGGGTTAGGGTTAACGGTTAGGGTAAAGGTTAAGCGTTAGGGTTAGGGATTAGTGATTAGGGTTTTTGGTTAGTGTTAGGGTTAGCGGTTAGGAGTTAGTGTTTTATGAAGGGGTATGGTTAGAATTAGGATTGGGGTTAGAGTTAGGGTGAGGTATAGGGGTTAGGTTTAGGGGTTAGTTTTAGGGTAAAAGGATAGGATTAGGGTTACGGGTTGGGCTTAGGTTTAGGGTTAAAGTTTACTGCTAGGGTTAGGGATAGGGTTCAGGGTTAGCTTTAGGGGTTCTGGTTAGGGTTAGGTGTTAGGTTAGTGTCAGGGTTAGGTCTAGTCGTGAGGGTAAGGTTTAGGGTTAGCTTTAAGAGCTAGGGTTAGGTTTAATGGTTAGGATTAGGATTAGGGTTAAGGGTTAGGGTAAGGCTTAGGGGTTAGGGTGAAGGGTTAGGGTGAAGGGTTAGGGTTTTTGTTAGGCATAGCGTTGGGGTTAGAAGTAAGTGTTACTGTCAGTGTTAGGGTTGTCGGTAGGGTTACGGTTAGGGTTAGCGGTTTAGAATTAGGGTTAGGGATTAGGTGTCACAGTGATGACTAGGATATAGGGTTAGAATTATGGGATAGGCGTTGTTCTCATGAAATGGTTTATGCTTTAACGTTAGGATAAGAGGTTAAAGTTAGGCGCACGGTGAGGTTTACGTGTTAAGGGGAGAAATAGGAACAGGGTTGGGTGTTATGTTCAGGGTTACGGTTATCTGTTAAAGGTATTGTTTATGCTTAGCGCACGGGCTCTGTCTGCAATAGGCGAGCGGAGGGAGTTTAGGGTGCTGGGATTGTACCCGGGAACCCACTCTATCATACTCTGGGTATGGGCCCATGGGTTTCATGCAGGACACAGTGGTAGAGCCTCCTTTCACGCATGGCATGGGAGGTTTGCAGGCTTTCTAAACTCTAAGAAAGCAAGAAGTCTGAGAATTAGATTTAGGGTTAGGATTATGGTTAGGGTTAAGGATGAAGTTTAGTGTTAAGGTGAGGGCTTAGGGTTAGGGATTAGGGTTAGGGTTAAAGGTTACTCTTAGGTTTAACGGTTACACTTTGGTTTAGGGTTGAGGTTTACGGTTAGGGTTAAGATGAGGGGTTAAGGTTTGGTACAGGGTTAGGGTTAAGTGTTAGGTTTAGGGTTGAAGATTAGGATTAGGGTTAGGATTAAAGGTTAGCGTGAGAGTTAACGCTTAGGGTTAAGGTTAAGAGTTAGGGTTTAGGGTTAGGTTTAAGGTTAGGGTTCGTTTTAGGGTTAGAGTTATGTGCTATGGTTTGTGTTAGATGTTAGGGTTAGGTTTACTGGTCACGGTTAGGGTTACGTTTAGGGGTTAGGATTAGGGTTAGGGTTAGGTTTCGGTTTAAGGGATAGGATTAGGGTTAAGTGTTGGGCTTAGGGTTAGGGTTTAGTGTTAGGGTTATCATTAAGGATTAGGGTTAGGGTCAGGGTTAAATGCTTGGTTGCGTGTAATGGTTAGGGTCAGGGTTAAGGTTCACGGATAGGGTTAGTGTTAAGGGTTACGGGTAGGTTTAGGGTTCAGGGTTAGAGTTTGCATTAGGGCTTAAGGTTAGGATTAGGCGGTAGGTTAGATTTAGGGTTAGATCTAGGCGTTAGGGTAAGGGCTAGCGTTAGGGTTAAGAGATAGGGTTAGGTTTAATGCTTAGGATTAGGGTTAGGGTTTGGGGTTAAAGTAAGTGTTAGGGGTTAGGTTTAAGGATCAAAGGTTAGGGTTATTTTTAGCTGTAGTGTTAGGGTTAGGGATAAGGGATCCCATTAGCATTAAGGGTCTTCCTTACTGTAGGGTTAAGGGTTAGGCTTAGAGGTAAAGGTGAAGGTTAGGGTCAGTGTTAAGATTTAGGGTGAGGGTTAACGGTTAGGGTAAAGGTTAAGCGTTAGGGTTAGGGATTAGTGATTAGGGTTTTTCGTTAGTGTTAGGGTTAGCGGTTAGGAGTTAGTGTTTTATGAAGGGGTATGGTTAGAATTAGGATTGGGGTTAGAGTTAGGGTGAGGTATAGGGGTTAGGTTTAGGGGTTAGCTTTAGGGTAAAAGGATAGGATTAGGGTTACGGGTTGGGCTTAGGTTTAGGGTTAAAGTTTACTGCTAGGGTTAGGGATAGGGTTCAGGGTTAGCTTTAGGGGTTCTGGTTAGGGTTAGGTGTTAGGTTAGTGTCAGGGTTAGGTCTAGTCGTGAGGGTAAGGTTTAGGGTTAGCTTTAAGAGCTAGGGTTAGGTTTAATGGTTAGGATTAGGATTAGGGTTAAGGGTTAGGGTAAGGCTTAGGGGTTAGGGTGAAGGGTTAATGTTTTTGATAGACATAGCGTTGGGGTTAGAAGTAAGGGTTACTGTCAGTGTTAGGGTAGTAGGTAGGGTTTCGGTTAGGGTTAGCGGTTTAGAATTAGGGTTAGGGATTAGGTGTTCCAGTGATGACTAGGAGATAGGGTTAGAATTATGGGATAGGGGTTGTTCTCAGGAAATGGGTTATGCATTAACGTTAGGATAAGAGGTTAAAGTTAGGCGCACGGTGAGGTTTACGTGTTAAGGGGAGAAATAGGAACAATGTTGGGTGTTATGTTCAGGGTTAGGGTTATCTGTTAAAGGTATTGTTTATGCTTAGCGCACGGGCCCTGTCTGCATTAGGCGGGCGGGGGGAGTTTAGGGAGCTGTGATTGTATTCGGGAACCCACTCTATCATACTCTGGGTATGGGCCCGTGGGTTTCATGCAGGACACAGAGGTAGAGCCTCCTTTCACGCATGGCATGGGAGGATTGTAGGCTTTCTAAACTCTAAGAAAGCAAGAAGTCTGAGAATTAGATTTAGGGTTAGGATTATGGTTAGGGTTAAGGATGAAGTTTAGTGTTAGGGTGAGGGCTTAGGGTTAGGGCTTAGGGTTAGGGTTAAATGTTACTCTTAGGTTTAAAGGTTACACTTTGTTTTAGGGTTGAGGTTTACGGTTAGGGTTCAGATGAGGGGTTAGGGTTAGGTACAGGGTTAAGGTTAAGTGTTAGGTTTAGGGTTGAAGATTAAGATTAGGGTTAGGACTAAAGGTTAGCGTGAGAGCTAACGCTTAGGGTTAAGGTTAAGAGTTAGTGTTTACGGTTAGGGTTAGGGTTAGTGTTAGTTTTAGGGTTAGAGTTATGTGCTATGGTTTGTGTTAGAGGTTAGGGTTAGGTTTACTGGTCACGGTTAGGGTTACGTTTCGGGGTTAGCATTAGGGTTAGGGTTAAGGGATAGGATTAGGGTTAAGTGTTGGGCTTAGGGTTAGGGTTTAGTGTTAGGGTTATCATTAAAGATTAGGGGTAGGGTCAGGGTTAAATGCTTGGGTGCGGGTAATGGTTAGGGTCAGGATTAAGGTTCACGGATAGGGTTAGTGTTAAGGGTTACGGGTAGGTTTAGGGTTCAGGGTTAGAGTTAGCATTAGGGCTTAAGGTTAGGATAAGGCGGTAGGTTAGAATTCGGGTTAGATCTAGGCGTTAGTGTAAGGGCTAGCGTTAGGGTTAAGAGATAGGGTTAGGTTTAGTGCTTAGGATTAGGGTTAGGGTTTGGGGTTAAAGTAAGTGTTAGGGGTTAGGTTTAAGGATCAAAGGTTAGGGTTATTTTTAGCTGTAGTGTTAGGGTTAGGGATAAGGGATCCCATTAGCATTAAGGGTCTTCCTTACTGTAGGGTTAAGGGTAAGGCTTACAGTTGAAGGTTAAGGTTAGGGTCAGTGTTAAGATTTAGGGTGAGGGTTAACGGTTAGGGTAAAGGTTAAGCGTTAGGGTTAGGGATTAGTGATTAGGGTTTTTCGTTAGTGTTAGGGTTAGCGGTTTGGAGTTAGTGTTTTATGAAGTGGTATGGTTACAATTAGGATTGGGGTTAGAGTTAGGGTGAGGTATAGGGGTTAGGTTTAGGGGTTAGTTTTAGGGTAAAAGGATAGGATTAGGGTTACGGGTTGGGCTTAGGTTTAGGGTTAAAGTTTACTGCTAGGGTTAGGGATAGGGTTCAGGGTTAGCTTTAGGGGTTCTGGTTAGGGTTAGGTGTTAGGTTAGTGTCAGGGTTAGGTCTAGTCGTGAGGGTAAGGTTTAGGGTTAGCTTTAAGAGCTAGGGTTAGGTTTAATGGTTAGGATTAGGATTAAGGGTTAGCGTAAGGCTTAGGGGTTAGTGTGAAGGGTTAGGGTTTTTGTTAGGCATAGCGTTGCGGTTAGAAGTAAGGTTTACTGTCAGTGTTAGGGTTGTCGGTAGGGTTACGGTTAGGGTTAGCGGTTTAGAATTAGGGTTAGGGATTAGGTGTCCCAGTGATGACTAGGAGATAGGGTTAGAATTATGGGATAGGGGTTGTTCTCAGGAAATGGGTTATCCATTAACCTTAGGATAAGGGTTTAATGTTAGGGCACGGTGAGGTTTACGTGTTAAGGGGAAAATAGGAACAGGGTTGGGTGTTATGTTCAGGGTTAGGGTTATCTGTTAAAGGTATTGTTTATGCTTAGCGCACGGGCCCTGTCTGCATTAGGCGGGCGGGGGGAGTTTAGGGGGCTGGGATTGTACCCGGGAACCCACTCTATCATACTCTGGGTATGGGCCCGTGGGTTTCATGCAGGACACAGTGGTAGAGCCTCCTTTCACGCATGGCATGGGAGGTTTGCAGGCTTTCTAAACTCTAAGAAAGCAAGAAGTCTGAGAATTAGATTTAGGGTTAGGATTATGGTTAGGGTTAAGGATGAAGTTTAGTGTTAGGGTGAGTGCTTAGGGTTAGGGATTAGAGTTAGGGTTAAAGGTTACTCTTATGTTTAACGGTTACACTTTGTTTTAGGGTTGAGGTTTACGGTTAGGGTTAAGATGAGGGGTTAGGGTTAGGTACAGGGTTAGGGTTAAGTGTTAGGTTTAGGGTTGAAGATTAGGATTAGGGTTAGGATTAAAGGTTAGCGTGAGAGTTAACGCCTAGGGTTAAGTTTAAGAGTTAGGGTTTAGGGTTAGGGTTAGGGTTAGGGTTAGTTTTAGGGTTAGAGTTATGTGCTATGGTTTGTGTTAGAGGTTAGGTTTAGGTTTAGTGGTCACGGTTAGTGTTACGTTTAGGGGTTAGCATTAGGGTTAGGGTTAAGGGATAGGATTAGGGTTAAGTGTTGGGCTTAGGGTTAGGGTTTAGTGTTAGTGTTATCATTAAGGATTAGGGGTAGGGTCAGGGTTAAATGCTTGGGTGCGTGTAATGGTTAGGGTCAGGGTTAAGGTTCACGGATAGGGTTAGTGTTAAGGGTTACGAGTAGGTTTAGGGTTCAGGGTTAGAGTTAGCATTAGGGCTTAAGGTTAGGATTAGACGGTAGGTTAGAATTAGGGTTAGATCTAGGCGTTAGGGTAAGGGCTAGCGTTAGGGTTAAGAGATAGGGTTAGGTTTAGTGCTTAGGATTAGGGTTAGGGTTTGGGGTTAAAGTAAGTGTTAGGGGTTAGGTTTAAGCATCAAAGTTAGGGTTATTTTTAGCTGTAGTGTTAGGGTTAGGGATAAAGGATCCCATTAGTATTAAGGGTCTTCCTTACTGTAGGATTAAGGGTTAGGCTTAGAGTTAAAGGTTAAGGTTAGGGTCAGTGTTAAGATTTAGGGTGAGGGTTAACGGTTAGGGTAAAGGTTAAGCGTTAGGGTTAGGGATTAGTGATTAGGGTTTTGGTTAGTGTTAGGGTTAGCGCTTAGGAGTTAGTGTTTTCTGAGGGGGTATGGTTAGAATTAGGATTGGGGTTAGAGTTAGGGTGAGGTATAGGGGTTAGGTTTAGGGGTTAGTTTTAGGGTAAAAGGATAGGATTAGGGTCACGGGTTGGGCTTAGGTTTAGGGTTAAAGTTTACTGCTAGGGTTAGGGATAGGTTTCAGGGTTAGCTTTAGGGGTTTTGGTTAGGGTTAGGTGTTAGGTTAGTGTCAGGGTTAGGTCTAGTCGTGAGGGTAAGGTTTAGGGTTAGCTTTAAGAGCTAGGGTTAGGTTTAATGGTTAGGATTAGGATTAGGGTTAAGGGTTAGGGTAAGGCTTAGGGGTTAGGGTGAAGGGTTAGGGTCAAGGGTTAGGGTTTTTGTTAGGCATAGCGTTGGGGTTAGAAGTAAGGGTTACTGTCAGTGTTAGGGTTGTAGGTAGGGTTACGGTTAGGGTTAGCAGTTTAGAATTAGGGTTAGGGATTAGGTGTCACAGTGATGACTAGGAGATAGGGTTAGAATTATGGGATAGGGGTTGTTCTCAGGAAATGGGTTATGCATTAACGTTAGGATAAGAGGTTAAATTTAGGCGCACGGTGAGGTTTACGTGTTAAGGGGAGAAATAGGAACAGGGTTGGGTGTTATGTTCAGGGTTAGGGTTATCTGTTAAAGGTATTGTTTATGCTTAGCGCACGGGCCCTGTCTGCATTAGGCGGGCGGGGGTGTTTAGGGGGCTGGGATTGCACCCGGGAACCCACTCTATCATACTCTGGGTATGGGCCCGTGGGTTTCATGCAGGACACAGTGGTAGAGCCTCCTTTCACGCATGGCATGGGAGGATTGCAGGCTTTCTAAACTCTAAGAAAGCAAGAAGTCTGAGAATTAGATTTAGGGTTAGGATTCTGGTTAGGGTTAAGGATGAACTTTAGTGTTAGGGTGAGGGCTTAGGGTTAGGGATTAGGGTTAGGGTTAAAAGTTACTCTTAGGTTTAACGGTTACACTTTGGTTTAGGGTTGAGGTTTACGGTTACGGTTAAGATGAGGGGTTAGTGTTAGGTACAGGGTTAGAGTTAAGTGTTAAGTTTAGGGTTGAAGATTAGGATTAGGGTTAGGATTAAAGGTTAGCGTGAGAGTTAACGCTTAGGGTTAAGGTTAAGAGTTAGGGTTTAGGGTTACGTTTAGGGTTAGGGTTAGTTTTAGGGTTAGAGTTATGTGCTATGGTTTGTGTTAGAGGTTAGGATTAGGTTTACTGGTCACGGTGAGAGTTACGTTTAGGGTTAGCATTAGGGTTAAGGTTAAGGGATAGGATTAGGGTTAAGTGTTGGGCTTAGGGTTAGGGTTTAGTGTTAGGGTTATCATTAAGGATTAGGGGTAGGGTCAGGGTTAAATGCTTGGGTGCGGGTAATGATTAGGGTCAGGGTTAAGGTTCACGGATAGGGTTAGTGTTAAGGGTTACGGGTAGGTTTAGGGTTCAGGTTTAGAGTTAGCATTAGGGCTTAAGGTTAGGATTAGGCGGTAGGTTAGATTTAGGGTTAGATCTAGGCGTTAGGGTAAGGGCTAGCGTTAGGGTTAAGAGATAGGGTTAGGTTTAATGCTTAGGATTAGGGTTAGTGTTTGGGGTTAAAGTAAGTGTTAGGGGTTAGGTTTAAGGATCAAAGGTTAGGGTTATTTTTAGCTGTAGTGTTAGGGTTAGGGATAAGGGATCCCATTAGCATTAAGGGTCTTCCTTACTGTAGGGTTAAGGGTTAGGCTTAGAGTTAAAGGTTCAGGTTAGGGTCAGTGTTAAGATTTAGGGTGAGGGTTAACGGTTAGGGTAAATGTTAAGCGTTAGGGTTAGGGATTAGTGATTAGGGTTTTTGGTTAGTGTTAGGGTTAGCGGTTAGGAGTTAGTGTTTTATGAAGGGGTATGGTTAGAATTAGGATTGGAGTTAGAGTTAGGGTGAGGTATAGGGGTTAGGTTTAGGGGTTAGCTTTAGGGGAAAAAGGATAGGATTAGGGTTACGGGTTGGGCTTAGGTTTAGGGTTAAAGTTTACTGCTAGGGTTAGGGATAGGGTTCAGGGTTAGCTTTAGGGGTTCTGGTTAGGGTTAGGTGTTAGGTTAGTGTCAGGGTTAGGTCTAGTCGTGAGGGTAAGGTTTAGGGTTAGCTTTAAGAGCTATGGTTAGGTTTAATGGTTAGGATTAGGATTAGGGTTAAGGGTTAGGGTAAGGCTTAGGGGTTAGGGTTAAGGGTTAATGTTTTTGATAGACATAGCGTTGGGGTCAGAAGTAAGGGTTACTGTCAGTGTTAGGGTTGTAGATAGGGTTACGGTTAGGGTTAGCAGTTTAGAATTAGGGTTAGGGATTAGGTGTTCCAGTGATGACTAGGAGATAGGGTTAGAATTATGGGATAGGAGTTCTTCTCAGGAAATGGGTTATTCATTAACGTTAGGATAAGAGATTAAAGTGAGGCGCACGGTGAGGTTTACGTGTTAAGGGGAGAAATAGGAACAATGTTGGGTGTTATGTTCAGGGTTAGGGTTATCTGTTAAAGGTATTGTTTATGCTTAGCGCACGGGCCCTGTCTGCATTAGGCGGGCGGGGGTGTTTAGGGGGCTGGGATTGTACCCGGGAACCCACTCTATCATACTCTGGGTATGGGCCCGTGGGTTTCATGCAGGACACAGTGGTAGAGCCTCCTTTCACGCATGGCATGGGAGGTTTGCAGGCTTACTAAACTCTAAGAAAGCAAGAAGTCTGAGAATTAGATTTAGGGTTAGGATTATGGTTAGGGTTAAGGATGAAGTTTAGTGTTAGGGTGAGTGCTTAGGGTTAGGGATTAGAGTTAGGGTTAAAGGTTACTCTTAGGTTTAACGGTTACACTTTGTTTTAGGGTTGAGGTTTACGGTTAGGGGTAAGATGAGGGGTTAGGGTTAGGTACAGTGTTAGGGTTAAGTGTTAGGTTTAGGGTTGAAGATTAAGATTAGGGTTAGAACTAAAGGTTAGCGTGAGAGTTAACGCTTAGGGTTAAGTTTAAGTGTTAGGGTTTAGGGTTAGGGTTAGGGTTAGGGTTCGTTTTAGGGTTAGAGTTATGTGCTATGGTTTGTGTTAGAGGTTAGGTTTAGGTTTAGTGGTCACGGTTAGGGTTACGTTTCGGGGTTAGCACTAGGGTTAGGGTTAAGGGATAGGATTAGGGTTAAGTGTTGGGCTTAGGGTTAGGGTTTAGTGTTAGGGTTATCATTAAGGATTAGGGGTATGGTCAGGGTTAAATGCTTGGGTGCGGGTAATGGTTAGGGTCAGGGTTAAGGTTCACGGATAGGGTTAGTGTTAAGGGTTACGGGTAGGTTTAGGGTTCAAGGTTAGAGTTAGCATTAGGGCTTAAGGTTAGGATAAGGCGGTAGGTTAGAATTCGGGTTAGATCTAGGCGTTAGTGTAAGGGCTAGCGTTAGGTTTAAGAGATAGGGTTAGGTTTAATGCTTAGGATTAGGGTTAGGGTTTGGGGTTAAAGTAAGTGTTAGGGGTTAGGTTTAAGGATCAAAGGTTAGGGTTATTTTTAGCTGTAGTGTTAGGGTTAGGGATAAGGGATCCCATTAGCATTAAGGGTCTTCCTTACTGTAGGGTTAAGGGTAAGGCTTAGAGTTGAAGGTTAAGGTTAGGGTCAGTGTTAAGATTTAGCGTGAGGGTTAACGGTTAGTTTAAAGGTTAAGCGTTAGGGTTAGGGATTAGTGATTAGGGTTTTTGGTTAGTGTTAGGGTTAGCGGTTTGGAGTTAGTGTTTTATGAAGGGGTATGGTTACAATTAGGATTGGGGTTAGAGTTAGGGTGAGGTATAGGGGTTAGGTTTAGGGGTTAGTTTTAGGGTAAAAGGATAGGATTAGGGTTACGGGTTGGGCTTAGGTTTAGGGTTAAAGTTTACTGCTAGGGTTAGGGATAGGGTTCAGGGTTAGCTTTAGGGGTTCTGGTTAGGGTTAGGTGTTAGGTTAGTGTCAGGGTTAGGTCTAGTCGTGAGGATAAGGTTTAGGGTTAGCTTTAAGAGCTAGGGTTAGGTTTAATGGTTAGGATTAGGATTAAGGGTTAGCGTAAGGCTTAGGGGTTAGGGTGAGGGGTTAGGGTTTTTGTTAGGCATAGCGTTGTGGTTAGAAGTAAGGTTTACTGTCAGTGTTAGGGTTGTCGGTAGGGTTACGGTTAGGGTTAGCGGTTTAGAATTAGGGTTAGCGATTAGGTGTCACAGTGATGACTAGGATATAGGGTTAGAATTATGGGATAGGGGTTGTTCTCAGGAAATGGGTTATCCATTAACCTTAGGATAAGAGTTTAAAGTTAGGGCACGGTGAGGTTTACGTGTTAAGGGGAGAAATAGGAACAGGGTTGGGTGTTATGTTCAGGGTTAGGGTTATCTGTTAAAGGTATTTTTTATGCTTAGCTCACGGGCCCTGTCTGCATTAGGCGGGCGGGGGGAGTTTCGAGGGCTGGGATTGTACCCGGGAACCCACTCTATCATACTCTGGGTATGGGCCAGTGGGTTTCATGCAGGACACAGTGGTAGAGCCTCCTTTCACACATGGCATGGGAGGATTGCAGGCTTTCTAAACTCTAAGAAAGCAAGAAGTCTGAGAATTAGATTTAGGATTAGGATTATGGTTAGGGTTAAGGATGAAGTTTAGTGTTAGGGTGAGGGCTTAGAGTTAGGGCTTAGGGTTAGGGTTAAAGGTTACTCTTAGGTTTAACGGTTACACTTTGGTTTAGGGTTGAGGTTTACGGTTAGGGTTAAGATGAGGGGTTAGGGTTTGGTACAGGGTTAGGGTTAAGTGTTAGGTTTAGGGTTGAAGATTAGGATTAGGGTTAGGATTAAAGGTTAGCGTGAGAGTTAACGCTTAGGGTTAAGGTTAAGAGTTAGGGTCTAGGGTTAGGGTTAGGGTTAGGGTTAGTTTTAGGGTTAGAGTTATGTGCTATGGTTTGTGTTAGAGGTTAGGGTTAGGTTTTCTGGTCACGGTTAGGGTTACGTTTCGGGGTTAGCATTAGGGTTAGGGTTAAGGGATAGGATTAGGGTTAAGTGTTGGGCTTATTGTTAGGGTTTATTGTTTGGGTTATCATTAAGGATTAGGGGTAGGGTCAGGGTTAAATGCTTGGGTGCGGGTAATGGTTAGGGTCAGGGTTAAGGTTCACGGATAGGGTTAGTGTTAAGGGTTACGGGTAGGTTTAGGGTTCAGGGTTAGAGTTAGCATTAGGGCTTAAGGTTAGGATAAGGCGGTAGGTTAGAATTCGGGTTAGATCTAGGCGTTAGTGTAAGGGCTAGCGTTAGGTTTAAGAGAGAGGGTTAGGTTTAATGCTTAGGATTAGGGTTAGGGTTTGGGGTTAAAGTAAGTGTTAGGGGTTAGGTTTAAGGATCAAAGGTTAGGGTTATTTTTAGCTGTAGTGTTAGGGTTAGGGATAAGGGATCCCATTAGCATTAAGGGTCTTCCTTACTGTAGGGTTAAGGGTAAGGCTTAGAGTTGAAGGTTAAGGTTAGGGTCAGTGTTAAGATTTAGGGTGAGGGTTAACGGTTAGGGTAAAGGTTAAGCGTTAGGGTTAGGGATTAGTGATTAGGGTTTTTGGTTAGTGTTAGGGTTAGCGGTTAGGAGTTATTGTTTTATGAAGGGGTATGGTTAGAATTAGGATTGGGGTTAGAGTTAGGGTGAGGTATAGGGGTTAGGTTTAGGGGTTAGTTTTAGGGTAAAAGGATAGGATTAGGGTTACGGGTTGGGCTTAGGTTTAGGGTTAAAGTTTACTGCTAGGGATAGGGATAGGGTTCAGGCTTAGCTTTAGGGGTTCTGGTTAGGGTTAGGTGTTAGGTTAGTGTCAGGGTTAGGTCTAGTCGTGAGGGTAAGGTTTAGGGTTAGCTTTAAGAGCTAGGGTTAGGTTTAATGGTTAGGATTAGGATTAGGGTAAGGCTTAGGGGTTAGGGTGAAGGGTTAGAGTCAAGGGTTAGGGTTTTTGTTAGGCATAGCGTTGGGGTTAGAAGTAAGGGTTACTGTCAGTGTTAGGGTTGTAGGTAGGGTTACGGTTAGGGTTAGCGTTTTAGAATTAGGGTTAGGGATTAGGTGTCACAGTGATGACTAGGAGATAGGGTTAGAATTATGGGATAGGGGTTGTTCTCAGGAAATGGGTTATGCATTAACGTTAGGATAAGAGGTAAATGTTAGGCGCACGGTGAGGTTTACGTGTTAAGGGGAGAAATAGGAACAGGGTTGGGTGTTATGTTCAGGGTTAGGGTTATCTGTTAAAGGTATTGTTTATGCTTAGCGCACGGGCCCTGTCTGCATTAGGCGGGCTGGGGGAGTTTAGGGGGCTGGGATTGTACCCGGGAACCCACTCTATCATACTCTGGGTATGGGCCCGTGGGTTTCATACAGGACACAGTGGTAGAGCCTCCTTTCACGCAAGGCATGGGAGGATTGCAGGCTTTCTAAACTCTAAGAAAGCAAGAAGTCTGAGAATTAGATTTAGGGTTAGGATTATGGTTAGGGTTAAGGATGAAGTTTAGTGTTAGGGTGAGGGCTTAGGGTTAGGGATTAGGGTTAGGGTTAAAGATTACTCTTAGGTTTAAATGTTACACTTTGGTTTAGGGTTGAGATTTACAGTTAGGGTTAACATGAGGGGTTAGGGTTTAGTACAGGGTAAGGGTTAAGTGTTAGGTTTAGGGTTGAAGATTAGGATTAGGGTTAGGATTAAAGGTTAGCGTGAGAGTTAACTCTTAGGGTTAAGGTTAACAGTTAGGGTTTAGGGTTAGGGTTACGGTTAGGGTTAGTTTTAGGGTTAGAGTTATGTGCTATGGTTTGTGTTAGAGGTTAGGTTTAGGTTTACTGGTCACGGATAGGGTTAAGTTTAGGGTTAGCATTAGGGTTAGGGTTAAGGGATAGGATTAGGGTTAGGGTTACTTTTAGGGGTTAGCGTTAGGGTTAGGGTTAGGGTTAAGGGATAGGAATAGGGTTAAGTGTTGGGCTTAGGGTTAGGGTTTATGGTTAGGGTTATCATTAACGATTAGGGTTAGGGTCAAGGTTAAATGCTTGGGTGCGTGTAATGGTTAGGGTCAGGGTTAAGGTTCACGGATAGGGTTAGTGTTAAGGGTTACGGGTAGGTTTATGTTTCAGGGTTAGAGTTAGCATTAGGGCTTAAGGTTAGGATTAGGCGGTAGGTTAGAATTAGGGTTAGATCTAGGCGTTAGGGTAAGGGCTAGCGTTAGGGTTAAGAGATAGGGTTAGGTTTAATGCTTAGGATTAGGGTTAGGGTTTGGGGTTAAAGTAAGTGTTAGGGGTTAGGTTTAAGGATCAAAGGTTAGGGTTATTTTTAGCTGTAGTGTTAGGGTTAGGGATAAGGGATCCCATTAGCATAAAGGGTCTTCCTTACTGTAGGGTTAAGGGTTAGGCTTAGAGTTAAAGGTGAAGGTTAGGGTCAGGGTTAAGATTTAGGGTGAGGGTTAACGGTTAGGGTAAAGGTTAAGCGTTAGGGTTAGGGATTAGTGATTAGGGTTTTTGGTTAGTGTTAGGGTTAGCGGTTAGGAGTTAGTGTTTTATGAAGGGGTATGGTTAGAATTAGGATTGGGGTTAGAGTTAGGGTGAGGTATAGGGGTTAGGTTTAGGGGTTAGTTTTAGAGTAAAAGGATAGGATTAGGGTTACGGGTTGGGCTTAGGTTTAGGGTTAAAGTTTACTGCTAGGGTTAGGGATAGGGTTCAGGGTTAGCTTTAGAGGTTCTGGTTAGGGTTAGGTGTTAGGTTAGTGTCAGGGTTACGTCTAGTCGTGAGGTTAAGGTTTAGGGTTAGCTTTAAGAGCTAGGGTTAGGTTTAATGGTTAGGATTAGAATTAGGGTTAAGGGTTAGGGTAAGGCTTAGGGGTTAAGGTGAAGGGTTAGGGTCAATGATTAGGGTTTTTGTTAGGCATAGCGTTGGGGTTAGAAGTAAGGGTTACTGTCAGTGTTAGGGTTGTAGGTAGGGTTACAGTTAGGGTTAGCGGTTCAGAATTAGGGTTAGGGATTAGGTGTCACAGTGATGACTAAGAAATAGGGTTAGAGTTATGGGATAGGGGTTGTTCTCAGGAAATGGGTTATGCATTAACGTTAGGATAAGAGGTTAAAGTTAGGCGCACGGTGAGGTTTACGTGTTAAGGGGAGAAATAGGAACAGGGTTGGGTGTTATGTTCAGGGCTAGGGTTATCTGTTAAAAGTATTGTTTATGCTTAGCGCACGGGCCCTGTCTGCATTAGGCGGACTGAGGGAGTTTAGGGGGCTGGGATTGTACCCGGGAACCCACTCTATCATACTCTGGGAATGGGCCCGTGGGTTTCATGCAGGACACAGTGGTTGAGCCTCCTTTCACGCATGGCATGGGAGGATTGCAGGCTTTCTAAACTCTAAGAAAGCAAGAAGTCTGAGAATTAGATTTAGGGGTAGGATTATGGATAGGGTTAAGGATGAAGTTTAGTGTTCGGGTGAGGGCTTAGGGTTAGGGATTAGGGTTAGGGTTAAAGGTTACTCTTAGGTTTAACGGTTACACTTTGGTTTCGGGTTGAGGTTTACGGTTAGGGTTAAGATTAGGGGTTAGGGTTAGGTACAGGGTTAGGGTTAAGTGTTAGGTTTAGGGTTGAAGATTAGGATTAGGTTTAGGATTAAAGGTTAGCGTGAGAGTTAACGCTTAGGGTAAAGGTTAAGTGTTAGGGTTTAGGGTTAGGTTTAGGGTTAGGGTTAGTTTTAGGGTTAGAGTTATGTGCTATGGTTTGTGTTAGAGGTTAGGGTTAGGTTTACTGGTCACGGTTACGGTTACGTTTAGGGGTTAGCATTAGGGTTAGGGTTAGGGTTAGGGTTAAGGGATAGGATTAGGATTAAGTGTTGGGCTTAGGGTTAGGGTTTAGTGTTAGGGTTATCATTAAGGATTAGGGGTAGGGTCAGGGTTAAATGCTTGGGTGCGGGTAATGGTTAGGGTCAGGTTTAAGGTTCTCGGATAGGGTTAGTGTTAACGGTTACGGGTAGGTTTAGGGTTCAGGGTTAGAGTTAGCATTAGGGCTTAAGGTTAGGATTAGGCGGTAGGTTAGATTTAGGGTTAGATCTAGGCGTTAGGGTAAGAGCTAGCTTTAGGGTTAAGAGATAGGGTTAGGTTTAATGCTTAGAATTAGGGTTAGGGTTTGGGGTTAAAGTAAGTGTTAGGGGTTAGTTTTAAGGATCAAAGGTTAGGGTTATTTTTATCTGTAGTGTTAGGGTTAGGGATAAGGGATCCCATTAGCATTAAGGGTCTTCCTTACTGTAGGGTTAAGGGTTAGGCTTAGAGTTAAACGTTAAGGTTAGGGTCAGTGTTAAGATTTAGGGTGAGGGTTAACGGTTAGGGTAAAGGTTAAGCGTTAGGGTTAGGGATTAGTGATTAGGGTTTTTGTATAGTGTTAGGGTTAGCGGTTAGGAGTTAGTGTTTTATGAAGTTGTATGGTTAGAATTAGGATTGGGTTTAGAGTTAGGGTAAGGTATAGGGGTTCGGTTTAGGGATTAGTATTAGGGTAAAAGGATAGGATTAGGGTTACGGGTTGGGCTTAGGTTTAGGGTTAAAGTTTACTGCTAGGGTTAGGGATAGGCTTCAGGGTTAGCTTTAGGGGTTCTGGTTAGGGTTAGGTGTTAGGTTAGTGTCAGGGTTAGGTCTAGTCGTGAGGGTAAGGTTTAGGGTTAGCTTTAAGAGCTAGGGTTAGGTTTAATGGTTAGGATTAGGATTAGGGTTAAGGGTTAGGGTAAGGCTTAGGGGTTAGGGAGAAGGGTTTGGGTCAAGGGTTAGGGTTTTTGTTAGGCATAGCGTTGGGGTTAGAAGTAAGGGTTACTGTCAGTGTTAGGGTTGTAGGTAGGGTTACGGTTAGGGTTAGCGGTTTAGAATTAGGGTTAGGGATTAGGTGTCACAGTGATGAATAGGAGATACGGTTAGAATTATGGGATAGGGGTTGTTCTCAGGAAATGGGTTATGCATTAACGTTAGGATAAGAGGTTAAAGTTAGGCGCACGGTGAGGTTTACGTGTTAAGGGGAGAAATAGGAACAGGGTTGGGTGTTATGTTCAGGGTTAGGGTTATCTGTTAAAGGTATTGTTTATGATTAGCGCACGGGCCCTGTCTGCATTAGGCGGGCGGGGGGAGTTTAGGGGGCTGGGATTGTACCCGGGAACCCACTCTATCATACTCTGGGTATGGGCCCGTGTATTTCATGCAGGACACAGTGGTAGAGCCTCCTTTCACGCATGGTATGGGAGGATTGCAGGCTTTCTAAACTCTAAGAAAGCAAGAAGTCTGAGAATTAGATTTAGGGTTAGGATTATGGTTAGGGTGAAGGATGAAGTTTAGTGTTAGGGTGAGTGCTTAGGGTTAGGGATTAGAGTTAGGGTTAAAGGTTACTCTTAGGTTTAACGGTTACACTTTGGTTTAGGGTGGAGGTTTACAGTTAGGGTTAAGATGAGGGGTTAGGGTTAGGTACAGGTTTAGGGTTAAGTGTTAGGTTTAGGGTTGAAGATTAGGATTAGGGTTAGGATTAAAGGTTAGCGTGAGAGTTAACGCTTAGGGTTAAGGTTAAGAGTTAGGGTTTAGGGTTAGGGTTAGGGTTAGTTTTAGGGTTAGAGTTATGAGCTATGGTTTTTGTTAGAGGTTAGGGTTAGGTTTACTGGTCACGGTTAGGGTTACGTTTAGGGGTTAGCATTAGGGTTAGGGTTAGGTTTAGGGTTAAGGGACAGGATTAGGGTTAAGTGTTGGGCTTAGGGTTAGGGTTTAGTGTTAGGGTTATCATTAAGGATTAGGGGTAGGGTCAGGGTTAAATGCTTCGGTGCGGGTAATGGTTAGGGTCAGGGTTAAGGTTCACGGATAGGGTTAGTGTTAAGGGTTACGGGTAGGTTTAGGGTTCAGGGTTAGAGTTAGGATTAGGGCTTAAGGTTAGGATTAGGCGGTAGGTTAGATTTAGGGTTAGATCTAGGCATTAGGGTAAGGGCTAGCGTTAGGGTTAGAGATAGGGTTAGGTTTAATGCTTAGGATTAGGGTTAGGGTTTGGGGATAAAGTAAGTGTTAGATGTTAGGTTTAAGGATCAAAGGTTAGGGTTATTTTTAGCTGTAGTGTTAGGGTTAGGGATAAGGGATCCCATTAGCATTAAGGGTCTTCCTTACTGTAGGGTTAAGGGTTAGGCTTAGAGTTAAAGGTTCAGGTTAGGGTCAGTGTTAAGATTTAGGGTGAGGGTTAACGGTTAGGGTAAAGGTTAAGCGTTAGGGCTAGGGATTAGTGATTAGGGTTTTTGGTTATTGTTAGGGTTAGCGGTTAGGAGTTAGTGTTCTATGAAGGGGTATGGTTAGAATTAGGGCTGGGTTAGAGTTAGGGTGAGGTATAGGGGTTAGGTTTAGGGGATAGTTTTAGGGTAAAAGGATAGGATTAGGGTTACGGGTTGGGCTTAGGTTTAGGGTTAAGGTTTACTGCTAGGGTTAGGGATAGGGTTCAGGGTTAGCTTTAGGGGTTCTGGTTAGGTTTAGGTGTTAGGTTAGTGTCAGGGTTAGGTCTAGTCGTGAGGGTAAGGTTTAGGGTTAGCTTTAAGAGCTAGGGTTAGGTTTAATGGTTAGGATTAGGATTAGGGTTAAGGGTTAGGGTAAGGCTTAGGGGTTGGGGTGAAGGGTTAGGGTCAAGGGTTAGGGTTTTTGTTAGGCATAGCGTTGGGTTTAGAAGTAAGGGTTACTGTCAGTGTTAGGGTTGTAGGTAGGGTTAGGGTTAGGGTTAGCGGTTTAGAATTAGGGTTAGGGATTAGGTGTCACAGTGATGACTAGGAGATAGGGTTAGAATTATGGGATAGGGGTTGTTCTCAGGAAATGGGTTATGCATTAACGTTAGGATAAGAGGTAAATGTTAGGCGCACGGTGAGGTTTACGTGTTAAGGGGAGAAATAGGAACAGGGTTGGGTGTTATTTTCAGGGTTAGGGTTATCTGTTCAAGGTATTGTTTATGCTTAGCGCACGGGCCCTGTCTGCATTAGGCGGGCGGGGGAAGTTTAGGGGGCTGGGATTGTACCCGGGAACCCACTCTATCATACTCTGGGTATGGGCCCGTGGGTTTCATGCAGGACACAGTGGTAGAGCCTCCTTTCACGCATGGCATGGGAGGATTGCAGGCTTTCTAAACTCTAAGAAAGCAAGAAGTCTGAGAATTAGATTTAGGGTTAGGATTATGGTTAGTGTGAGGGATGAAGTTTAGTGTTAGGGTGAGGGCTTAGGGTTAGGGATTAGGGTTAGGGTTAAAGGTTACTCTTAGGTTTAACGGTTACACTTTGGTTTCGGGTTGAGTTTTACGGTTAGGGTTAAGATGAGGGGTTAGGGTTTGGTACATTGTTAGGGTTAAGTGTTAGGTTTAGGGTTGAAGATTAGGATTAGGGTTAGGATTAAAGGTTAGCGTGAGAGTTAACGCTTAGGGTTAAGGTTAAGAGTTAGGGTTTAGGGTTAGGGTTAGGGTTAGTTCTAGGGTTAGAGTTATGTGGTATGGTTTGTGTTAGAGTTTAGGGTTAGGTTTACTGTTCACGGTTAGGGTTACGTTTAGGGGTTAGCATTAGGGTTAGGGTTAGGTTTAGGGTTAAGGGATAGGATTAGGGTTATGTGTTGGGCTTAGGGTTAGGGTTTAGTGTTAGGGTTATCATTAAGGATTAGGGGTAGGGTCAGGGTTAAATGCTTGGGTGCGGGTAATGGTTAGAGTCAGGGTTAAGGTTCACGGATAGGGTTAGTGTTAAGGGTTACGGGTAGGTTTAGGGTTCAGGGTTAGAGTTAGCATTAGGGCTTAAGGTTAGGATTAGGCGGTAGGTTAGATTTAGGGTTAGATCTAGGCGTTAGTGTAAGGGCTAGCATTAGGGTTAAGAGATAGGGTTAGGTTTAATGGTTAGGATTAGGGTTAGGGTTTGGGGATAAAGTAAGTGTTAGGGGTTAGGTTTAAGGATCAAAGGTTAGGGTTATTTTTAGCTGTAGTGTTAGGGTTAGGGATAAGGGATCCCATTAGCATTAAGGGTCTTCCTTACTGTAGGGTTAAGGGTTAGGCTTAGAGTTAAAGGTTAAGGTTAGGGTCAGTGTTAAGAATTAGGGTGAGGGTTAATGGTTAGGGTAAAGGTTAAGCGTTAGGGTTAGGGATTAGTGATTAGGGTTTTTGATTAGTGTTAGGGTTAGCGGTTAGGAGTTAGTGTTTCATGAAGGGGTATGGTTAGAATTACGATTGGGGTTAGAGTTAGGGTGAGGTATAGGGGTTAGGTTTAGGGGTTAGTTTTAGGGTAAAAGGATAGGATTAGGGTTAAGGGTTGGGCTTAGGTTTAGGGTTAAAGTTTCCTGCTAGGGTTAGGGATAGGGTTCAGGGTTAGCTTTAGGGGTTCTGGTTAGGGTTAGGTGTTAGGTTAGTGTCAGGGTTAGGTCCAGTCGTGAGGGTAAGGTTTAGGGTTAGCTTTAAGAGCTAGGGTTAGGTTTAATGTTTAGGATTAGGATTAGGGTTAAGGGTTAGGGTAAGGCTTAGGGGTTAGGGTGAAGGGTTAGGGTCAATGGTTAGTGTTTTTGTTAGGCATAGCATTGGGGTTAGAAGTAAGGGTTACTGTCAGTGTTAGGGTTGTATGTAGGGTTAGAGTTAGGGTTAGCGGTTTAGAATTAGGGTTAGGGATTAGGTGTCACAGTGATGACTAGGAGATAGGGTTAGAATTATGGGATAGGGGTTGTTCTCAGGAAATGGGTTATGCATTATCGTTAGGATAAGAGGTTAAAGTTAGGCGCACGGTGAGGTTTACGTGTTAAGGGGAGAAATAGGAACAGGGTTGGGTGTTATGTTCAGGGTTAGGGTTATCTGTTAAAGGTATTGTTTATGCTTAGCGCACGGGCCCTGTCTGCATTAGGCGGGCGGTTGGAGTTTCGGGGGCTGGGATTGTACCCGGGAACCCACTCTATCATACTCTGGGTATGGGCCCGTGGGTTTCATGCAGGACACAGTGGTAGAGCCTCCTTTCACGCATGGCATGGGCGGATTGCAGGCTTTCTAAACTCTAAGAAAGCAAGAATTCTGAGAATTAGATTTAGGGTTAGGATTATGGTTAGGGTTAAGGATGAAGTTTAGTGTTAGGGTCAGGGCTTAATGTTAGGGATTAGGGTTAGGGTTAAAGGTTACTCTTAGGTTTAACGGTTACAGTTCGGTTTATGGTTGAGGTTTACGGTTAGGGTTAAGATGAGGGGTTAGGGTTTGGTAGACGTTTAGGGTTAAGTGTTAGGTTTAGGGTTGAAGATTTGGATTAGGGTTAGGATTAAAGGTTAGCGTGAGAGTTAACGCTTAGGGTTAAGGTTAAGAGTTAGGGTTTACGGTTAGGCTTAGGGTTAGATTTAGGGTTAGAGTTATGTGCTATGGTGTGTGTTAGGGGTTAGGGTTAGGTTTACTGTTCACGGTTAGGGTTGGGTTTAGGGGTTAGCATTAGGGTTAGGGATTAGGTTTAGGGTAAGGGTCTAGAGTTCATGTTGGGCTTTAGGCTCGGGGCTTAGTTTCAGGGTCAGGGGTTAGCGTTGGTGGTAGGGCTTAGCTTTAGCGGTCAGTTTAAGGGCACAGGACCTGGTTAACCTACGGTGAGAGGGGTGCGGTCTGAGTCACCACGAAAGCACAACATCATTCCCTGGGCCTTGGGACAGGACCTCCATGCAGGACTCAGGCGGAGCCTCATCTCACACATGGCATGGCTGTATTGTAGGCTTGCTTCACTCTGGGAATGGAAGTAGTGTGAGAATTAGGGTTGGGGTTGGGGTTAGGGTTTTTCGTGTTAGGGGTTAGGTTTCGAGTCAGGGTTAGGTGCTAGGGATTAGTGGTTAGGGTTAGAGTTAGTGTTAGGGGTAAGGTGTTAAGTCTGGGTTAGGGGGCCAGGGTATGGTTTAGGGTTGGAGTTAGCGTTAGGGTTAGGGGTTAGGGTTAAGGGATAGGGTTAGGATTCAGGGTGAGGGTTAGAGGGTTAACAGTTGGGGTTAGGCTTAGGGGTTAGGGATAGTGTTAGGGTTAAGGGTTAGGAGCTTGGTTCAGGTTTAAGGTTAGCATTAGGGGTTGGGGTTAGTGTTAACTGTAAGTCAGTGTTGGGGTTAGATATCTAGGCATTAGGGTAAAGATTAGGGTTAGGGTTAAGAGTTAGGGTTCTGTTTAACGGTTAGGATTGGGAATAGGTTAAGGGTTAAGGTTAAGTTTGGGGTTATGACGAAGGATCAACGGTTAGGGTTACTTTTAGGCGTAGGGTTAGGGTAAGGGGTTAGGGTTAGTGTTAGTGTTGTTGGTCGGGTTAAGGTTAGGGTTGGCGCTTCAGAATTAGGGATTAGGTGTTACGGTTATAGCTAGGAGGTAGGGTTATAATGACGGTATAGGGCTTGTTCTCAGGGTGTCATGCATTAACGTTAAGATATGGGGTTAAAGTTAGGGTTATGGTGAGGTTTACCTGTTAAGGTGAGCAGTAGGATCAGGGTTAGGTGTTATGTTGTGGGTTAGGCTTATGGGTGAGGGGTAGGGTTTATGCTTAGGGCACGGGCCCTGTATGCCCTAGGAGGCAAAGTTAGGTGTCTGTGATGGTCGCTGGGAACCCACTCTACCACACGCAGTGTATGGGCCTCTGGGTTTCATGCAGGACACTGTGGCAGAGCCTCCTTTCACGCATGGCGTGGGAGGATTGCAGGCTTTCTAAACTCTAAGAAAGCAAGAAGTCTGAGAATTAGATGTAGGGTTAGGTTTATGGTTAGGGTTAAGGATGAAGTTTAGTGTTAGGGTGAGGGCTTAGGCTTAGGGATTATGGTTAGGGTTAAAGGTTACTCTTAGATTTAACGGTTACACTTTGGTTTAGGGTTGAGGTTTAAGGTTAGGGTTAAGATGAGGGGTTAGGGTTTGGTACAGGGTTAGGGTTAAGTGTTAGGTTTAGGGTTGAAGACTAGGATTAGGGTTAGGATTAAAGGTTAGCGTGAGAGTTAACGGTTAGGGTTAAGGTTAAGAGTTAGGGTTTAGGGTTAGGGTTAGGGTTAGGGTTAGATTTAGGGTTAGAGTTATGTGCTATGGTTTGTGTTAGAGGTTAGGGTTAGGTTTACTGTTCACGGTTAGGGTTACGTTTAGGGGTTAGCATTAGGGTTAGGGTTAGGGTTAGGGTTAAGGGATAGGATTAGGGTTAAGTGTTGGGCTTAGGGTTAGGGTTTAGTGTTAGGGTTATCATTAAGGATTAGGGTTAGGGTCAGGGTTAAATGCTTGGGTGCGGGTAATGGTTAGGGTCAGGGTTAAGGTTCAGGGATAGGGTTAGTGTTAAGGGTTACGGGTAGGTTTAGGGTTCAGGGTTAGCGTTAACATTAGGGCTTAAGGTTAGGATTAGGCGGGAGGTTAGATTTAGGGTTAGAACTAGGCGTTAGGGTAAGGGCTAGAGTTAGGGTTAAGAGATAGGGTTAGGTTTAATGCTTAGGATTAGGGTTAGGGTTTGGGGATAAAGTAAGTGTTAGGGGTTAGGTTTAAGGATCAAAGGTTAGGGTTATTTTTAGGTGTAGTGTTAGGTTTAGGGAAAAGCAATCCCATTAGCATTAAGGGTCTTCCTTACTGTAGGGTTAAGGGTTAGGCTTAGAGTTAAAAGTTAAGGTTAGGGTCAGTGTTAAGAATTAGGGTGAGGGGTAACGGTTAGGGTAAAGGTTAAGCATTAGGGTTAGGGATTAGCGATTAGGGTTTTTGGTTAGTGTTAGGGTTAGAGGTTAGGAGTTCGTGTTTTATGAAGGGGTATGGTTAGAATTAGGATTGGGGTTAGAGTTAGGGTTAGGTATAGGGGTTAGGTTTAGAGGTTAGTTTTAGGGTAAAAGGATAGGATTAGGGTTATGGGTTGGGCTTAGGTTTAGGGTTAAAGTTTACTGCTAGGGTTAGGGATAGGGTTCAGGGTTAGCTTTAGGGGTTCTGGTTAGGGTTAGGTGTTAGGTTAGTGTCAGGGTTAGGTCTAGTCGTGAGGGTAAGGTTTAGGGTTAGCTTTAAGAGCTAGGGTTAGGTTTAATGGTTAGGATTAGGATTAGGGTTAAGGGTTAGCGTAAGGCTTAGGGGTTTGGGTGAAGGGTTAGGGTTTTTGTTAGGCATAGCGTTGGGGTTAGAAGTAAGGGTTACTGTCAGTGTTAGGGTTGTAGGTAGGGTTACGGTTAGGGTTAGCGGTTTAGAATTAGGGTTAGGGATTAGGTGTTCCAGTGATGACTAGGAGATAGGGTTAGAAATATGGGATACGGGTTGTTCTCAGGGAATGGGTTATGCATTAACGTTAGGATAAGTGGTTAAAGTTAGGCGCACGGTGAGGTTTACGTGTTAAGGGGAGAAATAGGAACAGGGTTGGGTGTTATGTTCAGGGTTAGGGTTATCTGTTAAAGGTATTGTTTATGCTTAGCGCATGGGCCCTGTCTGCATTGGGTGGGCGGGGGGAGTTTAGGGGGCTGGGATTGTACCCGGGAACCCACTCTATCATACTCTGGGTATGGGCCCGTGGGTTTCATGCAGGACACAGTGGTAGAGCCTCCTTTCACACATGGCATGGGAGGATTGCAGGCTTTCTAAACTCTAAGAAAGCAAGAAGTCTGAGAATTAGATTTAGGGTTAGGATTATGGTTAGGGTTAAGGATGAAGTTTAGTGTTAGGGTGAGGGCTTAAGGTTAGGGATTAGGGTTAGGGTTAAAGGTTACTCTTAGGTTTAACGGTTACAGTTCGGTTTAGGGTTGAGGTTTACGGTTAGGGTTAAGATGAGGGGTTAGGGTTTGGTAGACGTTTAGGGTTAAGTGTTAGGTTTAGGGTTGAAGATTAGGATTAGGGTTAGGATTAAAGGTTAGCGTGAGAGTTAACGCTCAGGGTTTACTGTTAGGGTTAGGGTTAGTTTTAGGGTTAGAGTTATGTGCTATGGTTTGTGTTAGAGGTTAGGGTTAGGTTTACCTTTCACGGTTAGGGTTACGTTTAGGGTTTAGCATTAGAGTTAAGGTTAGGGTTAAGGGATAGGATTAGGGTTAAGTGTTAGGTTTAGGGTTGAAGATTAGGATTAGGGTTAGGATTAAAGGTTAGCATGAGATTTAACGCTTAGGAATAAGGTTTAGAGTTAGGGTTTACTGTTAGGGTTAGGGTTAGTTTTAGGGTTAGAGTTATGTGCTATGGTTTGTGATAGAGGTTAGGGTTAGGTTTACTGTTCACGGTTAGGGTTACGTTTAAGGTTTAGCATTAGGGTTAGGGATTAGTTTTAGGGTAAGGGTTTAGAGTTAGTGTTGGGCTTTAGTCTCGGGGCTTCGGTTCAGGGTCAGGGGTTAGGGTCGGTGGTACGGCCTAGCTTTAGCAGTGAGTTAAAGGGCACAACACCTGGTTAATCTAAGGTGAGACGGGTGCGGTCGAAGTCATCACGAAAGCACAACATCATTCCCTGGGCCTTGGGACAGGACCTACATGCAGGACTCAGTCGGAGCCTCATCTCACACATGGCATGGTTGTATTGTAGGCTTCCTTCACTCTGGGAATGGAAGTAGTGTGAGAATTAGGGTTGGGGTTGGGGTTAGGGATTTCGAGTTAGGGGTTAGGTTTCGAGTCAGGGTTAGGTGCTAGGGATTAGTGGTTAGGGTTAGAGTTAGTGTTAGGGGTTAGGTGTTAAGTCTGGGTTAGGGGGCCAGGGTAAGGTTTAGGGTTGGAGTTAGCATTAGGGTTAGGGGTTAGGGTTAAGGGAGAGGGTTAGGTATCAGGGTGAGGGTTAGAGGGTTAACAGTTGGGGTTAAGCTTAGGGGTTAGGGATAGTGTTAGAGTTAAGGGTTAGAAGTATGGTTCAGGTTTATGTTTAGCATTAGGGGTTGGGGTTAGTGTTAACTGTAGGTCAGTGTTGGGGTTAGATCTCTAGGCATTAGGGTAAAGGTTAGGGTTAGGGTTAAGTGTTAGGGTTATGTTTAATGGTTAGGATTGGGAATAGGGTTAACGGTTAGGGTTAAGGTTAGGGGTTATGACTAAGGATCAACCGTTAGGGTTACTTTTAGGCGTAGGTTTAGGGTAAGAGGTTAGGGTTAGTGTTAGTGTTGTTGGTCGGGTTAAGGTTAGGGTTGGCATTTCAGAATTAGGGATTAGGTGTTACGGTTATGGCTAGGAGTTAGGGTTAGAATGACGGTATAGGGCTTGTTCTCAGGGTGTCATGCATTAACGTTAAGATAATGGGTTAAAGTTAGGGTTACGGTGAGGTTTACCTGTTAAGGTGAGCAGTAGGATCAGGGTTATGTGTTATGTTCTGGGTTAGGCTTATGGATGAATGGTATGGTTTACGCTTAGGGCACGGGCCCTGTATGCCCTAGGAGGCAAAGTTAGGTGTCTGTGATGGTCGCTGGGAACCCACTCTATCGTACGCAGTGTATGGGCCTCTGGGTTTTAGGCAGGACACTGGCAGAGCGTCCTTTCACGCATGGCATGGGAGGATTGCAGGCTTTCTAAACTCTAAGAAAGCAAGAAGTCTGAGAATTAGATTTAGGGTTAGGATTATGGTTAGGGTTAAGGATGAAGTTTAGTGTTAGGGTGAGGGCTTAGGGTTAGGGATTAGGGTTAGCGTTAAAGGTTACTCTTAGATTTAACAGTTACACTTTGGTTTAGGGTTGAGGTTTACGGTTAGGGTAAAGATGAGGGGTTAGGGTTTGGTACAGGGTTAGGGTTAAGTGTTAGGTTTAGGGTTGAAGATTAGGATTAGGGTTAGGATTAAAGGTTAGCGTGAGAGTTAACGCTTAGGGTTAAGGTTAAGAGTTAGCGTTAGAGTTAGGGTTAGTTTTAGGGTTAGAGTTATGTGCTATGGTTTGTGTTAGAGGTTAGGATTAGGTTTACTGTTCATGGTTAGGGTTACGTTTAGGGGTAGCATTAGGGTTAGAGTTAGGGTTAGGGTTAAGGGATAGGATTAGGGTTAAGTGTTGAGCTTAGGGTTAGGGTTTAGTGTTAGGGTTATCGTTAAGGATTAGGGTTAGGGTCAGGGTTAAATGTTTGGGTGCGGGTAATGGTTAGGGTCAGGGTTAAGGTTTATAGATAGGGTTAGTGTTAATGGTTACGGGTAGGTTTAGGGTTCAGGGTTTAGAGTTAGCATTAGGGCTTCAGGTTAGGATTAGGTGGTAGGTTAGATTTAGGGTTAGATCTAGGCGTTAGAGTAAGGGTTAAGAGATAGGGTTAGGTTTAATGCTTAGGATTAGGGTTAGGGTTTGGGGTTAAGTGTGAGGGGTTAGGTTTAAGGATCAAAGTTAGGGTTATTTTTAGCTGTAGTGTTAGGTTTAGGGATAAGGGATAAGATTGGCGTAAGGGTTTTTCTTACTGTTAGGATTAAGGGTCAGGCTTAGATTAAAGGTTAAGGTTAGGGTCAGTGTTAAGTGTTAGGGTGAGGGTTAACGGTTACGGTAAAGGTTAAGCGTTAGTGTTAGGGATTAGCGATCAGGGTTTTTGGTAAGTGTTAGGGTTAGGAGTTCGTGTTTTATGAAGGGGTATGGTTAGAATTAGGATTGGGGTTAGTGTTAGGGTTAGGTTTAGGGGTTAGGCTTAGGGTAAAAGGATAGGATTAGGGTTAAGGGTTGGGATCAGGTTTAGGGTTAAAGTTTAGTGTTCTGGTTAATGTTTAGTGTTATGGTCCAGTTTAAGTGTTAGGGTGAGGGTTAACGGTTAGGATTAGGCTTAGAGGTTGGGGATATAGTGAGGGTTCAGTGTTAGGGTTAGGTTTAGGGTTCAGGGTTAGGGTTAGCTTTAGGGGTTATGGTTAGGGTTAAGTGTTAGGTTAGTGTCAGGGTTCGGTCTAGTCGTGAGGGTAAGGTTTAGGGTTTGCTTTAAGCGCTAGGGTTAGGTTTAATGTTTAGGATTAGGATTAGGGTTAAGGGTTAGGGTAAGGCTTAGGGGTTAGGGTGAAGGGTTAGGGTTTTTGTTAGGCATAGAGTTGGGGTTAGAAGTAAGGGTTACAGTCAGTGTTAGGGTTGTAGGTAGGGTTACGGTTAGGGTTAGCAGTTTAGAATTAGGGTTAGGGATTAGGTGTTACAGTTATGACTAGGAGATAGGGTTAGAATTATGGGATAGGGGTTGTTCTCAGGAAATGGGTTATGCATTAACGTTAGGATAAGAGGTTAAAGTTAGGCTCACGGTGAGGTTTACGTGTTAAGGGGAGAAATAGGAACAGGGTTCGGTGTTATGTTCAGGGTTAGGGTTATCTGTTAAAGGTATTGTTTATGCTTAGCACACGGGCCCTGTCTGCATTAGGCGGGCGGGGGGAGTTTAGGGGGCTGGGATTGTACCCGGGAACCCACTCTATCATACTCTGGGTATGGGCCCGTGGGTTTCATGCAGGACAGGGTGGTAGAGCCTCCTTTCACGCATGGCATGGGAGGATTGCAGGCTTTCTAAACTCTAAGAAAGGAAGAAGTCTTATAATTTGATTTTAGGGTTAGGTTTATGGATAGGGTTAAGGATAAATTTTAGTGTTAGTGTGAGGGCTTAGGGTTAGGGATTAGGGTTAGGGTTAAAGGTTACTCTTAGATTTAACGGTTACACTTTGGTTTAGGGTTGAGGTTTATGGTTAGGGTTAAGATGAGGGGTTAGAGTGTGGTACAGGGTTAGGGTTAAGTGTTAGGTTTAGGGTTGAAGATTAGAATTAGGGTTAGGATTAAAGGTTAGCATGAGAGTGAACGCTTAGTGTTAAGGTTAAGAGTTAGGGTTTAGGGCCGGGCGCGGTGGCTCACGCCTGTAATCCTACCACTCTGGTAGGCCGAGGTGGGTGGATCGTTTGAGCTCAGGAGTTCAAGACCAGCCTGAGCAAGAGCGAGACCCCATCTGTACTAAAAATAGAAAGAAATTATATGGACAGCTAAAAATATATATAGAAAAATATTAGCCGGGCATGGTGGCGCATGCCTGTAGTCCCAGCTGCTCGGGAGGCTGAGACAGGAGGATTCCTTGAGCTCAGGAGTCTGAGGTTGCTGTGAGCTAGGCTGATGCCACGGCACTCACTCTATCTTGGGCAACAGAGTGAGACTCTCTCAAAAAAAAAAAAAAAAAAGATTTAGGGTTTAGGGTTACGGTTAGGGTTAGGGTTAGTTTTAGGGTTAGAGTTATGTGCTATGGTTTATGTTAGAGGTTAGGGTTAGGTTTACTGTTCACGGTTAGGGTTGGGTTTAGGGGTTAGCATTAGGGTTAGGGATTAGGTTTAGGGTAAGGGTCTAGAGTTAATGTTGGGCTTTAGGCTCGGGGCTCAGGTTCAGGGTCAGGGGTTAGCGTTGGTGGTAGGGCTTAGCTTTAGCGGTCAGTTTAAGGGCACAGGACCTGGTTAATCTACGGTGAGAGGGGTGCGGTCGGAGTCACCACGAAAGCACAACATCATTCCCTGGGCCTTGGGACAGGACCTCCATGCAGGACTCAGGCGGAGCCTCATCTCACACATGGCATGGCTCTATTGTAGGCTTGCTTCACTCTGGGAATGGAAGTAGTGTGAGAATTAGGGTTGGGGTTGGGGTTAGGGTTTTTCGTGTTTGGGGTTAGTTTTCGAGTCAGGGTTAGGTGCTAGGGATTAGTGGTTAGGGTTAGAGTTAGTGTTAGGGGTAAGGTGTTAAGTCTGGGTTAGGGGGCCAGGGTAAGGTTTAGGGTTGGAGTTAGCGTTAGGTTTAGGGGTTAGGGTTAAGGGATAGGGTTAGGATTCAGGGTGAGGGTTAGAGGGTTAACAGTTGGGGTTAGGCTTAGGGGTAGGGGATAGAGTTAGGGTTAAGTGTTAGGAGCTTGGTTCAGGTTTAAGGTTAGCATTAGGGGTTGGGGTTAGTGTTAACTGTAGGTCAGTGTTGGGGTTAGATCTCTAGGCATTAGGGTAAAGGTTAGGGTTAGGGTTAAGAGTTAGGGTTCTGTTTAATGGTTAGGATTGGGAATAGGGTTAAGGGTTAGGGTTAAGGTTAGGGGTTATGACTAAGGATCAACGGTTAGGGTTACTTTTAGGCGTAGGATTAGGGTAAGGGGTTAGGTTTAGTGTTAGTGTTGTTGGTCGGGTTAAGGTTAGGGTTGGCGTTTCAGAATTAGCGATTAGGTGTTAGGGTTATAGCTAGGAGGTAGGGTTATAATGACGGTATAGGGCTTGTTCTCAGGGTGTCATGCATTAACGTTAAGATATCGGGTTAAAGTTAGGGTTATGGTGAGGTTTACCTGTTAAGGTGAGCAGTAGGATCAGGGTTAGGTGTTATGTTGCGGGTTAGGCTTATGGGTGAGGGGTAGGGTTTATGCTTAGGGCACGGGCCCTGTATGCTCTAGGAGGCAAAGTTAGGTGTCTGTGATGGTCGCTGGGAACCCACTCTACCGCACGCAGTGTATGGGCCTCTGGGTTTCATGCAGGACACTGTGGCAGAGCCTCCTTTCACGCATGGCGTGGGAGGATTGCAGGCTTTCTAAACTCTAAGAAAGCAAGAAGTCTGAGAATTAGATGTAGGGTTAGGTTTATGGTTAGGGTTAAGGATGAAGTTTAGTGTTAGGGTGAGGGCTTAGGCTTAGGGATTATGGTTAGGGTTAAAGGTTACTCTTAGATTTAACGGTTACACTTTGGTTTAGGGTTGAGGTTTAAGGTTAGGGTTAAGATGAGGGGTTAGGGTTTGGTACAGGGTTAGGGTTAAGTGTTAGGTTTAGGGTTGAAGATTAGGATTAGGGTTAGGATTAAAGGTTAGAGTGAGAGTTAACGCTTAGGGTTAAGGTTAAGAGTTAGGGTTTAGGGTTAGGGTTAGGGTTAGGGTTAGTTTTAGGGTTAGAGTTATGTGCTATGTTTTGTGTTAGAGGTTAGGGTTAGGTTTACTGTTCACGGTTAGGGTTACGTTTAGCGGTTAGCATTAGGGTTAGGGTTAGGGTTAGGGCTAAGGGATAGGATTAGGGTTAAGTGTTGGGCTTAGGGTTAGGGTTTAGTGTTAGGGTTATCATTAAGGATTAGGGTTAGGGTCAGGGTTAAATGCTTGGGTGCGGGTAATGGTTAGGGTCAGGGTTAAGGTTTACGGATAGGGTTCCTGTTAAGGGTTACAGGGTAGGTTTAGGGTTCAGGGTTAGCCTTAGCATTAAGGCTTAAGGTTAGGATTAGGCGGGAGGTTATATTTAGGGTTAGATCTAGGCGTTAGGGTAAGGGCTAGGGTTAGGGTTAAGAGATAGGTTTAGGTTTAATGCTTAGGATTAGGGTTAGGGTTTGGGGTTAAAGTAAGTGTTAGGGGTTAGGTTTAAGGATCAAAGGTTAGGGTTATTTTTAGCTGTAGTGTTAGGGTTAGGGATAAGGGATACCATTAGCATTAAGGGTCTTCCTTACTGTAGGGTTAAGGGTTAGGCTTAGAGTTAAAGGTGAAGGTTAGGGTCAGTGTTAAGAATTAGGGTGAGGGTTAACGGTTAGGGTAAAGGTTAAGCGTTAGGGTTAGGGATTAGTGATTAGGGTTTTTGGTTAGTGTTAGGGTTAGAAGTTAGGAGTTCGTGTTTTATGAAGGGGTATGGTTAGAATTAGGATTGGGGTTAGAGTTAGGGTTAGGTATAGATGTTAGCTTTAGGGGTTAGTTTTAGGGAAAAAGGATAGGATTAGGGTTATGGGTTGGGCTTAGGTTTAGGGTTAAAGATTACTGCTAGGGTTAGGGATAGAGTTCAGGGTTAGCTTTAGGGGTTCTGGTTAGGGTTAGGTGTTAGGTTAGTGCCAGGTTTAGGTCTAGTCGTGAGGGTAAGGTTTAGGGTTAGCTTTAAGAGCTAGGGTTAGGTTTAATGGTTAGGATTAGGATTAGGGTTAAAGGTTAGGGTAAGGCTTAGGGGTTTGGGTGAAGGGTTAGGGTTTTTGTTAGGCATAGCGTTGGGGTTAGAAGTAAGGGTTACAGTCAGTGTTAGGGTTGTAGGTAGGGTTCCGGTTAGGGTTAGCGGTTTAGAATTAGGGTTAGGGATTAGGTGTTCCAGTGATGACTAGGAGATAGGGTTAGAATTATGGGATAGGGGTTGTTCTCAGGGAATGGGTTATGCATTAACGTTAGGATAAGAGGTTAAAGTTAGGCGCACGGTGAGGTTTACGTGTTAAGGGGAGAAATAGGAACAGGGTTGGGTGTTATGTTCAGGGTTAGGGTTATCTGTTAAAGGTATTGTTTAGGCTTAGCGCACGGGCCCTGTCTGCATTAGGCGGGCGGGGGGAGTTTAGGGGGCTGGGATTGTACCTGGGAACCCACTCTATCATACTCTGGGTATGGGCCCGAGGGTTTCAACACATCCACACCGACCCCGAAGGAAAAAAAAAAAAAAACACCGTAGCCTCCAGCTACTAATTATAATGCTAACTTGCAAAATTTTCCTGCATTTTTAAACAATGGAAAAATGAGGGTGAGATGATACTTAGAAGAATGGATTCTTGTCAGTCTCCACAAACAAAAATAGGCAAAACCAAGTCAGCTACTCCTCAGCATCGTTATGTCCGTGGCAGCCACCTTGGGTTTCAGGAAGCACTAACAAACGTTATCACAATTATGGTGAAACGCTGAACACGTGCAAATAATTTTGAACGTAGTGGTTAATTGAAAAGCTCTGCAGCATACTTCTTGGAACAAGCCAGTTACCTGTTCCCACGCAAAGAGGAGTATATAGAACCATGGTGGATTTCCAGCTGATGAAGTAAAGGATTATTAAAGGGACGGGATGACCATGGGGATCATCGATAATTCTCTGAAACAGAATCCGCACTTTTCACCTGCCAAACACATGCGCACTTCTCCTCTCTGGGGATAATAAAAACTAACCAGCGAACTGACAAGGGCCTGACCCCCCCATCCACATCGACCACACACAAAAAAAAAAAAACCGTACCCTCCAGCTACTAATTATAATGCTAACTTGCAAAATTTCCCTGCATTTTAAAACAATCTAAAAATGGTGGTGGGATGATACTTAGAAGAACGGCTTCTTGTCAGTCTCCACTAACAAAAATAGGCAACACCAAGTCAGCTATTCCTCAGCATAGTTATGTCCGTCGCAGCCTTCTTGGGTTTCAGGAGGCACATACAAACGTTATCAGAATTATGGTGAAATGCTGAAAACCTGCAAATAATTTTCAACGTACTGGTTAATTTGAAAACTCTCCAGCATACTTCTTGGAACAAGCCAGGTACCTGTGCCCACACATAGAGAAGTATATAGAAACATGGTGGAATCCCAGCTGATGAAGCAAAGGATTCTCAAAGGAATGAGGTGACGATGCGGATCCTGTTTCATTCTCTGAAACAGAATCCTCACTTTCCACCTGTAAAACACATGCCCACTACTCTTCTCTGGGGATAATAAAAACAAACCAGCGATCTGACAGAGGGCCTGAACACCCATCCTGACCGACCCCACAAAAAAAAAAGTACCCTCCAGCTACTAATTATAATGCCAATTTGCAAAATTTCCCTGCATTTTTAAACAATATAGAAATGATGGTGGGATGATACTTAGAAGAATGGTTCTTGTCAGTCTCCACTGACAAAAATAGGCAACACCAAGTCAGCTACGCCTCAGCATAGTTATGTCCGTAGCAGCCATATTTCGTTTCAGTAGGCACATACACACGTTATCACAATTATGGTGAAACGCTGAAAACCTGCAAAGGATTTTCAACATACTGGTTAATTGAAAAGCTCTGCGGCATACTTCTTGGAACAAGCCAGTTACCTGTTCCCACGCAAAGAGGAGTATATAGAACCATGGTGGACTTCCAGCTGATGAAGTAAAGGATTCTTAAAGGAATGAGATGACCATGCGGCTCCTGTTTAATTCTCTGAAACAGAATCTGCACTTTTCACCTGCCAAACACATGCCCACTAGTCTTCTCTGGGGATAATAAAAACAAACCAGCGATCTCACAGAGGGCCTGAACACCCATCCTGACCGACCCCACAAAAAAAAAAAAAGTACCCTCCACCTATTATTTATAATGCCAATTTGCAAAATTTCCCTGCATTTTAAAACAATCTAAAAATGGTGGTGGGATGATACTTAGAAGAATGGCTTCTTGTCAGTCTCCACTAACAAAAATAGGCAACACCAAGTCAGCTATTCCTCAGCATAGTTATGTCCGTCGCAGCCTTCTTGGGTTTCAGGAGGCACATACAAACGTTATCAGAATTATGGTGAAATGCTGAAAACCTGCAAATAATTTTCAACGTACTGGTTAATTTGAAAACTCTCCAGCATACTTCTTGGAACAAGCCAGGTACCTGTGCCCACACATAGAGAAGTATATAGAAACATGGTGGAATCCCAGCTGATGAAGCAAAGGATTCTCAAAGGAATGAGGTGACCATGCGGATCCTGTTTCATTCTCTGAAACAGAATCCTCACTTTCCACCTGTAAAACACATGCCCACTACTCTTCTCTGGGGATAATAAAAACAAACCAGCGATCTGACAGAGGGCCTGAACACCCATCCTGACCGACCCCACAAAAAAAAAAGTACCCTCCAGCTACTAATTATAATGCCAATTTGCAAAATTTCCCTGCATTTTTAAACAATATAGAAATGATGGTGGGATGATACTTAGAAGAATGGTTCTTGTCAGTCTCCACTGACAAAAATAGGCAACACCAAGTCAGCTACACCTCAGCATAGTTATGTCCGTAGCAGCCATATTTCGTTTCAGTAGGCACATACACACGTTATCACAATTATGGTGAAACGCTGAAAACCTGCAAAGGATTTTCAACATACTGGTTAATTGAAAAGCTCTGCGGCATACTTCTTGGAACAAGCCAGTTACCTGTTCCCACGCAAAGAGGAGTATATAGAACCATGGTGGACTTCCAGCTGATGAAGTAAAGGATTCTTAAAGGAATGAGATGACCATGCGGCTCCTGTTTAATTCTCTGAAACAGAATCTGCACTTTTCACCTGCCAAACACATGCCCACTAGTCTTCTCTGGGGATAATAAAAACAAACCAGCGATCTCACAGAGGGCCTGAACACCCATCCTGACCGACCCCACAAAAAAAAAAAAGTACCCTCCTCCTATTATTTATAATGCCAATTTGCAAAATTTCCCTGCATTTTTAAACAATGGAAAAATGATGGTGGGATGATACTTATAAGAATGGCTTCTTGTCAGTCTCCACTGACAAAAATAGGCAACACCAAGTCAGCTACGCCTCAGCATAGTTATGCCGTAGCAGCCATATTTGGTTTCAGTAGGCACATACACATGTTATCACAATTATGGTGAAACGCTGAAAACCTGCAAAGGATTTTAAACATACTGGTTAATTGAAAAGCTCTGAGGCATACTTCTTGGGACAAGCCAGTTTCCTGTGCCCACGCATAGAGAAGTATATAGAACCATGGTGGATTCTCAGCTCATGACCAAAGGATTCTTAAAGGAACGGGATTACCATGCGGATCCTGTTTAATTCTCTGAAACAGATCCGCAGTTTTCACCTGCCATACTAATACCCACTTCCCCTCTCTGGGGATAATAAAAACAAACCAGCGAACTGACAGAGGGCTTGACCAACACATCCACACCGACCCCACAGGAAAAAAAAGAAAAAAAACACCGTAGCCTCCAGCTACTAATTGTAATGCTAACTTGCAAACTTTTCCTGCATTTTTAAACAATGGAAAAATGATGGTGAGATGATACTTAGAAGAATGGATTCTTGTCAGTCTCCACTAACAAAAATAGGCAAAACCAAGTAAGCTACGCCTCAGCATCGTTATGTTCGTGGCAGCCATCTTGGGTTTCAGGAGGCACAAACAAACGTTATCACAATTATGGTGAAACGCTGAACACCTGCAAATAATATTCAACGTACTGGTTAATTGAAAAGCTCTGCGGCATACTTCTTGGAACAAGCCAGTTACCTGTTCCCACGCAAAGAGGAGTATATAGAACCATGGTGGATTTCCAGCTGATGAAGTAAAGGATTATTAAAGGAACGGGATGACCATGGGGATCATCGTTAATTCTCTGAAACAGAATCCGCCCTTTTCACCTGCCAAACACATGCCCACTTCTCCTCTCTGGGGATAATAAAAACTAACCAGCGAACTGACAGAGTGCCTGACCCCGCCATCCACATCAACCACACAAAAAAAAAAACCCTCCAGCTACTAATTATAATGCTAACATGCAAAATTCCCCTGAATTTTAAAACAATGGAAAAATGGTGGTGGGATGATACTTAGAAGAATTGCCTCTTGTCATTCTCCACTAACAAAAATAGACAACACCAAGTCAGCTGCTCCTCAGCATAGTTATGTCCGTCGCAGCCTTCTTGGGTTTCAGGAGGCACAAACAAACGTTATCACAATTATGGTGAAACGCTAAACACCTGCAAATAATTTTCAACGTAGTGGTTAATTGAAAAGCTCTGCGGCATACTTCTTGGAACAAGCCAGTTAACTGTTCCCACGCAAAGAGGAGTATATAGAACCATGGTGGATTTCCAGCTGATGAAGTAAAGGATTATTAAAGGAACGAGATGACCATGGGGATCATCGTTAATTCTCTGAAACAGATCCGCCGTTTTCACCTGCCATACTAATACCCACTTCTCCTCTCTGGGGATAATAAAAACAAACCAGCGAACTGACAGAAGGCCTGACCAACACATCCACACCGACCCCACAGGAAAAAAAAAAAAAAAACACCGTAGCCTTCAGCTACTAATTATAATGCTAACTTGCAAAATTTTCCTGCATTTTTAAACAATGGAAAAATGATGGTGAGATGATACTTAGAAGAATGGATTCTTGTCAGTCTCCACTAAGAAAAATAGGCAAAACCAACTCAGCTACGCCTCAGCATCGTTATGTTCGTGGCAGCCATCTTGGGTTTCAGGAGGCACAAACAAACGTTATCACAATTATGGTGAAACGCTGAACATCTGCAAATAATTTTCAACGTACTGGTTAATTGAAAAGCTCTGCGGCATACTTCTTGGAACAAGCCAGTTACCTGTTCCCACGCAAAGAGGAGTATATAGAACCATGGTGGATTTCCAGCTGATGAATTAAAGGATTATTAAAGGAACGGGATGACCATGGGGATCATCGTTAATTCTCTGAAATAGAATCCGCCATTTTCACCTGCCAAACACATGCCCACTTCTCCTCTCTGGGGATAATAAAAACTAACGAGGGAACTGACAGAGGGCCTGACCCCCCCATCCACATCGACCACACACACAAAAAAAAAAACCGTACCCTCCAGCTACTAATTATAATGCTAACTTGCAAAATTTCCCTGCATTTTAAAACAATGCAAAAATGGTGGTGGGATGATACTTAGAAGAATGGCTTCTTGTCTGTCTCCACTAACAAAAATAGGCAACACCAAGTCAGCTACTCCTCAGCATAGTTATGTCCGTCGCAGCCTTCTTGGGTTTCAGGAGGCACATACAAACGTTATCAAAATTATGGTGAAACGCTGAAAACGTGCAAATAATTTTCAACGTACTGGTTAATTTGAAAACTCTCCAGCATACTTCTTGGAACAAGCCAGGTACCTGTGCCCACGCATAGAAGACTATATAGAAACATGGTGGAATCCCAGCTGATGAAGCAAAGGATTCTTAAAGGAATGAGATGACCATGCGGATCCTGTTTAATTCTCTGAAACAGATTCCACCCTTTTCACCTGCCAAACACATGCCCACTTCTCCTCTCTGGGGATAATAAAAACTAACCAGCGAACTGACAGAGGGCCTGACCCCCCCATCCACATCGACCACACACACACAAAAAAAAAAAACGTACACTCCAGCTACAAATTGTAATGCTAACTTGCAAAATTTCCCTGCGTTTTAAAACAATGGAAAAATGGTGGTGGGATGATACTTAGAAGAATGGCTTCTTGTTAGTCTCCACTAACAAAAATAGGCAACAGCAAGTCACCTACTCCTCAGCATAGTTATGTCCGTCGCAGCCTTCTTGGGTTTCAGGAGGCACAAACAAACGTTATCACAATTATGGTGAAACGCTGAACACCTGCAAATAATTTTCAACGTACTGGTTAATTGAAAAGCTCTGCGGCATACTTCTTGGAACAAGCCAGTTACCTGTTCCCACACAAAGAGGAGTATGTAGAAACATGGTGGATTTCCAGCTGATGAAGTAAAGGATTGTTAAAGGAACGGGATGACTATGGGGATTATCGTTAATTCTCTGAAACAGAATCCGCCCTTTTCACCTGCCAAACACATGCCCACTTCTCCTCTCTGGGGATAATAAAAACTAACGAGGGAACTGACAGAAGGCCTGACGCCCCCATCCACATCGACCACACACACACACAAAAAAAAAACCGTACCCTCCAGCTACTAATTATAATGCTATCTTGCAAAATTTCCCTGCCTTTTAAAACAATGGAAAAATGGTGGTGGGATGATACTTAGAAGAATGGCTTCTTGTCAGTCTCCATAAGAAAAATAGGCAACACCAAGTCAGCTACTCCTCAGCATAGTTATGTCCGTCGCAGCCTTCTTGGGTTTCAGGAGGCACAAACAAACTTTATCACAATTATGGTGAAACGCTGAACACCTGCAAATAATTTTCAACGTACTGGTTAATTGAAAAGCTCTGCGGCATACTTCTTGGAACAAGCCAGTTACCTGTTCCCACGCAAAGAGGAGTATATAGAACCATGCTGGATTTCCAGCTCATGAAGTAAAGGATTGTTAAAGGAACGGGATGACCATGGGGATCATCGTTAATTCTCTGAAACAGAATTCGCCCTTTACACCTGCCAAACACATACCTATTTCTCCTCTCTGGGGATAATAAAAACTAACCAGCGAACTGACAGAGGGCCTGACCCCCCCATCCACATCGACCACACACACAAAATAACTGACCCTCTAGCTACTAATTATAATGCTAACTTGCAAAATTTCCCTGCATTTTAAAACAATGGAAAAATGGTGGTGGGATGATACTTAGAAGAATGGCTTCTTGTCAGTCTCCGTAAGAGAAATAGGCAACACCAAGTCAGCTACTCCTCAGCATAGTTATGTCCGTCGCAGCCTTCTTGGGTTTCAGGAGGCACAAACAAATGTTATCACAATTATGGTGAAATGCTGAACACCTGCAAATAATTTACAACGTAGTGGTTAATCGAAAAGCTCTGCGGCATACTTCTTGGAACAAGCCAGTTACCTGTGCCCACACATAGAGGAGTATATAGAACCATGGTGGATTCCCAGCTGATGAAGCAAAAGTTTCCTAAAGGAACGGGATGAGCATGCGGATCCTGTTTCATTCTCTGAAACAGAATCCGAACTTTTCACCTGCCAAACACATGCCCACTTCTCCTCTCTGGGGATAATAAAAACTAACCAGCGAACTGACAGAGGGCCTGACCAACACATCCACACCGACCCCACAGGAAAAAAAAAAAAAAACACCGTAGCCTCCAGCTACTAATTATAATGCTGACTTGCAAAATTTCCCTGCATTTTAAAACAATGGAAAAATGGTGGTGGGATGATACTTAGAAGAATGGCTTCTTGTCAGTCTCCACTAACAAAAATCGGCAACACCAAGTCAGCTACGCCTCAGCATAGTTATGTCTGTGGCAGCCATCTTGGGTTTCAAGGCACATACAAACGTTGCCGCAATTATGATGAAACGCTGAAAACCAGAAAATAATTTTCAATGTACTTTTTATTTGAAAAGCTCTGTGGCATACTTCTTGGAACAAGCCAGTAACCTGTGCCCACCCATACGGGAGTATATAGAACCATGGTGGTTTCCCAGCGGATGAAGCAAAGGATTCTTAAAGGAAGCGGATGACCATTTAGATCCTGTTAAATTCTTTGAAACAGAATCCGCACTTTTCACCTGGCAACAACATGCCCACTTCTCCTCCTTGGGGATAATAAAAACAAACCAGCGAACATCTAGAGGGCCTTGAACCCCCATCCACACTGACCCCACAAAAAAAAACAAAAAGTACCCTCCAGCTACTAATTATAATGCTAACTTGCAAAATTTCCCTGCATTTTAAAACAATGGAAAAATGGTGGTGGGATGATACTTAGAAGAATGGCTTCTTGTCAGTCTCCATTAACAAAAATAGGCAACACCAAGTCAGCTACTCCTCAGCATAGTTATGTCCATCGCAGCCTTCTTGGGTTTCAGGAGGCACATACAAACGTTATCACAATTATGGTGAAACGCTGAACACCTGCAAATAATTTTCAACGTACTGCTTAATTGAAAAGCTCGGCGGCATACTTCTTGGAACAAGCCAGTTACCTGTGCCAACACATAGAGGAGTATATAGAACCATGGTCGATTCCCAGCTGATGAAGCAAAAGGAAACGGGATGAGCATGCGGATCCTGTTCATTCTCTGAAACAGAATCCGAACTTTTCACCTGCCAAACACATGCCCACTTCTCCTCTCTGGGGATAATAAAAACAAACCAGCGAACTGACAGAGGCCCTGACCAACACATCCACACCGATCCCACAGGAAAAAAAAAAAAAAAACACCGAAGCCTCCAGCTACTAATTAGAATGCTAACTTGCAAAACTTTCCTGCATTTTTAAACAATGGAAAAATGATGGTGAGATGATACTTAGAAGAATGGATTCTTGTCAGTCTCCACTAACAAAAATAGGCAAAACCAAATCAGCTACGCCTCAGCATCGTTATGTTCGTGGCAGCCCTCTTGGGTTTCAGGAGGCACAAACAAACGTTATCACAATTATGGTGAAACGCTGAAAACCTGCAAATAATTTTCAACGTCGTGGTTAATTGAAAAGCTCTGCGGCATACTTCTTGGAACAAGCCAGTTACCTGTTCCCACGCAAAGAGGAGTATATAGAACCATGGTGGATTTCCAGCTGATGAAGTAAAGGATTATTAAAGGAACGGGATGACCATGGGGATCATCGTTAATTCTCTGAAACAGAATCCACCCTTTTCACCTGCCAAACACATGCCCACTTCTCCTCTCTGGGGATAATAAAAACTAACCAGCGAACTGACAGAGGGCCTGACCCCCCCATCCACATCGACCACACACACACAAAAAAAAAACGTACACTCCAGGTACTAATTATAATGCTAACTTGCAAAATTTCCCTGCGTTTTAAAACAATGGAAAAATGGTGGTGGGATGATACTTAGAAGAATGGCTTCTTGTCAGTCTCCACTAACAAAAATAGGCAACAGCAAGTCAGCTACTCCTCAGCATAGTTATGTCCGTCACAGCCTTCTTGGGTTTCAGGAGGCACAAACAAACGTTATCACAATTATGGTGAAACGCTGAACACCTGCAAATAATTTTCAACGTACTGGTTAATTGAAAAGCTCTGCGGCATACTTCTTGGAACAAGCCAGTTACCTGTTCCCACGCAAAGAGGAGTATGTAGAAACATGGTGGATTTCCAGCTGATGAAGTAAAGGATTGTTAAAGGAACGGGATGACCATGGGGATCATCGTTAATTCTCTGAAACAGAATCCGCCCTTTTCACCTGCCAAACACATGCCCACTTCTCCTCTCTGGGGATAATAAAAACTAACGAGGGAACTGACAGAGGGCCTGACGCCCCCATCCACATCGACCACACACACACACAAAAAAAAACCGTACCCTCCAGCTACTAATTATAATGCTATCTTGCAAAATTTCCCTGCATTTTAAAACAATGGAAAAATGGTGGTGGGATGATACTTAGAAGAATGGCTTCTTGTCAGTCTCCATAAGAAAAATAGGCAACACCAAGTCAGCTACTCCTCAGCATAGTTATGTCCGTCGCAGCCTTCTTGGGTTTCAGGAGGGACAAACAAACTTTATCACAATTATGGTGAAACGCTGAACACCTGCAAATAATTTTCAACGTACTGGTTAATCGAAAATCTCTGCGGCATACTTCTTGGAACAAGCCAGTTACCTGTTCCCACGCAAAGAGGAGTATATAGAACCATGCTGGATTTCCAGCTCATGAAGTAAAGGATTATTAAAGGAACGGGATGACCATGGGGATCATCGTTAATTCTCTGAAACAGAATTCGCCCTTTACACCTGCCAAACACATGCCTATTTCTCCTCTCTGGGGATCATAAAAACTAACCAGCGAACTGACAGAGGGCCTGACCCCCCCATTCACATCGACCACACACACAAAATAACCGTACCCTCTAGCTACTAATTATAAAGCTAACTTGCAAAATTTCCCTGCATTTTAAAACAATGGAAAAATGGTGGTGGGATGATACTTAGAAGAATGGCTTCTTGTCTGTCTCCACTAACAAAAATAGGCAACACCAAGTCAGCTACTCCTCAGCACAGTTATGTCCGTCGCAGCCTTCTTGTGTTTCAGGAGGCACATACAAACGTTATCACCATTATGGTGAAACGCTGAAAACCTGCAAATAATTTTCAAAGTACTGGTTAATTTGAAAACTCTCCAGCATACTTCTTTGAACAAGCCAGGTACCTGTGCCCACGCATAGAGGAGTATATAGAAACATGGTGGAATCCCAGCTGATGAAGCAAAGGATTCTTAAAGGAATGAGATGACCATGCGGATCCTGTTTAATTCTCTGAAACAGAATCCTCACTTTTCACCTGCCAAACACATGCCCACTACTCTTCTCTGGGGATAATAAAAACAAACCAGCGATCTTACAGAGGGCCTGAACACCCATCCTGACCGACCCCATAAAAAAAAAGTACCCTCCAGCTACTAATTATAATGCCAATTTGCAAAATTTCACTGCATTTTTAAACAAAGGAGAAATAATGGTGGGATGATACTTAGAAGAAGGGCTTCTTGTCAGTCTCCACTAACAAAAATAGGCAAAACAAGTGAGCTAGGCCTCAGCATAGTTATGTCCATCACAGCCTTCTTGGGTTTCAGGAGGCACAAACAAACGTTATCACAATTATGGTGAAACGTTGAACCCCTGCAAATAATTTTCAACGTAGTGGTTAATTTAAAAGCACTGCGGCATACTTCTTGGAACAAGCCAGTTACCTGTTCCCACGCAAAGAGGAGTATAGAGAACCATGGTGGATTTCCAGCTGATGAAGTAAAGGATTATTAAAGGAACGGGATGACCATGGGGATCATCGTTAATTCTCTGAAACAGAATCTGCTTTTTTCACCTGCCAAACTCATGCCCACTTCTCCTCTCTGGGGATAATAAAAACTAACCAGCGAACTGACAGAGGGCCTGACCCCCCCATCCACATGGACCACACACACAAAAAAAAAACCGTACCCTCCAGCTACTAATTATAATGCTAACTTTCAAAATTTCCCTGCATTTTAAAACAATGGAAAAATGGTGGTGGGATGATACTTAGAAGAATGGCTTCTTGTCTGTCTCCACTAACAAAAATAGGCAACACCAAGTCAGCTACTCCTCAGCATAGTTATGTCCGTCGCAGCCTTCTTGGGTTTCAGGACGCACAAACAAACGTTATCACAATTATGGTGAAACGCTGAACACCTGCAAATAATTTTCAACGTAATGGTTAATCGAAAATCTCTGCGGCATACTTCTTGGAACAAGCCAGTTACCTGTTCCCACGCAAGGAGGAGTATAGAGAACCATGGTGGATTTCCAGCTGATGAAGTAAAGGATTATTAAAGGAACGGGATGACCATGGGGATCATCGTTAATTCTCTGAAACAGAATCTGCCTTTTTCACCTGCCAAACTCATGCCCACTTCTCCTCTCTGGGGATAATAAAAACTAACCAGCGAACTGACAGAGGGCCTGACCCCCCCATCCACAAGGACCACACACAAAAAAAAAAAACTGTACCCTCCAGCTACTAATTATAATGCTAACTTTCAAAATTTCCCTGCATTTTAAAACAATGGAAAAATGGTGGTGGGATGATACTTAGAAGAATGGCTTCTTGTCAGTCTCCACTAACAAAAATAGGCAACACCAAGTCAGCTACTCCTCAGCATAGTTATGTCCGTCGCAGCCTTCTTGGGTTTCAGGACGCACAAACAAACGTTATCACAATTATGGTGAACCGCTGAACACCTGCAAATAATTTTCAACGTAATGGTTAATCGAAAATCTCTGCGGCATACTTCTTGGAACAAGCCAGTTACCTGTTCCCACGCAAGGAGGAGTATAGAGAACCATGGTGGATTTCCAGCTGATGAAGTAAAGGATTATTAAAGGAACGGGATGACCATGGGGATCATCGTTAATTCTCTGAAACAGAATCTGCCTTTTTCACCTGCCAAACTCATGCCCACTTCTCCTCTCTGGGGATAATAAAAGCTAACCAGCGAACTGACAGAGGGCCTGACCCCCCCATCCACATCGACCACACACAAAAAAAAACCGTACCCTCCAGCTACTAGTTAAAATGCTAACTTGCAAAATTTCCCTGCATTTTAAAACAATGGAAAAATGGTGGTGGGATGATACTTAGAAGAATGGCTTCTTGTCTGTCTCCACTAACAAAAAGAGGCAACACCAAGTCAGCTACTCCTCAGCATAGTTATGTCCGTTGCAGCCTTCTTGGGTTTCAGGAGGCACATAAAAACGTTATCAAAATTATGGTGAAACGCTGAAAACCTGCAAATAATTTTCAACGTACTGGTTAATTTGAAAACTCTCCAGCATACTACTTGGAACAAGCCAGATACCTGTGCCCACGCATAGAGGAGTATATAGAAACATGGTGTAATCCCAGCTGATGAAGCAAAGGATTCTTAAAGGAATGAGATGACCATGCGGATCCTGTTTAATTCTCTGAAACAGAATCCGCACTTTTCACCTGCCAAACACATGCCCACTACTCTTCTCTGGGGATAATAAAAACAAACCAGCGATCTGACAGAGGGCCTGAACACCCATCCTGACCGACCCCACAAAAAAAAAAGTACCCTGCAGCTACTAATTATAATGCCAATTTGCAAAATTTCCCTGCATTTTTAAACAATGGAGAAATGATGGTGGCATGATACTTAGATGAATGGCTTCTTGTCAGTCTCCACTGACAAAAATAGGCAACACCAAGTCAGCTACGCCTCAGCATACTTATGTCCGTAGCAGCCATATTTGGTTTCAGTAGGCACATACGTTATCACAATTATGGTGAAACGCTGAAAATCTGCAAAGGATTTTCAACATACTGGTTAATTGAAAAGCTCTGAGGCATACTTCTTGGAAGAAGCCAGTTTCCTGTGCCCACGAATAGAGAAGTATATAGAACCATGGTGGATTCCGAGCTCATGAAGCAAAGGATTCTTAAAGGAACGGGATTACCATGCGGATCCTGTTTAATTCTCTGAAACAAATCCGCAGTTTTCACCTGCCATACTAATACCCACTTCTCCTCTCTGGGGATAATAAAAACAAACCAGCGAACTGACAGAGGGCATGACCAACACATCCACACCGACCCTACAGGAAAAAAAAAAAAAAAAACACCGTAGCCTCCAGCTACTAATTATAATGCTAACTTGCAAAATTTTCCTGCATTTTTAAACAATGGAAAAATGATGGTGAGATGATACTTAGAAGAATGGATTCTTGTCAGTATCCACTAACAAAAATAGGCAACACCAAGTCAGCTACGCCTAAGCATAGTTATGTCCGTCGCAGCCTTCTTGGGTTTCAGGAGGCACAAAAAAACGTTATGAAAATTATGGTGAAACGCTGAACACCTGCAAATAATTTTCAACGTAGTGGTTAATTGAAAAGCTCTGCGGCATACTTCTTGGAACAAGCCAGTTACCTGTTCCCACGCAAAGAGGAGTATATAGAACCATGGTGGATTTCCAGCTGATGAAGTAAAGGATTATTAAAGGAACGGGATGACCATGGGGATCATCGTTAATTCTCTGAAACAGAATCCGCCCTTTTCACCTGCCAAACACATGCCCACTTCTCCTCTCTGCGGATAATAAAAACTAACCAGCGAACTGACAGAGGGTCTGATCAACACATCCACATCGACCACACACACAAAAAAAAACCGCACCCTCCAGCTACTAATTATAATGCTAACTTGCAAAATTTCCCTGCATTTTTAAACAATGGAGAAATGATGGTGGGATGATACTTAGAAGAATGGCTTCTTGTCAGTCTCCACTGACAAAAATAGGCAACACCAAGTCAGCTACTCCTCAGCATAGTTATGTCCGTCACAGCCTTCTTGGGTTTCAGGAGGCACAAAGAAACGTTATCACAATTATGGTGAAACGCTGAACACCTGCAAATAATTTTCAACGTACTGGTTAATTGAAAAGCTCTGCGGCATACTTCTTGGAACAAGCCAGTTACCTGTTCCCACGCAAAGAGGAGTATATAGAACCATTCTGGATTTCCAGCTGATGAAGTAAGGGATTATTAAAGGAACGGGATGACCATGGGGATCATCGTTAATTCTCTGAAACAGAATCCGCCCTTTTCACCTGCCAAACACATGCCCACTTCTCCTCTCTGAGGATAATAAAAACTAACCAGGGAACTGACAGAGGGCCTCATCAACACATCCACATCGACCACACACACAAAAGAAAACCGTACCCTCCAGCTACTAATTATAATGCTAACTTGCAAAATTTCCCTGCATTTTATTTTTTTTTTTTATTTTTTTTTTTTTGAGACAGAGTCTCACTCTGTTGCCCAGGCTAGAGTGAGTGCCGTGGCGTTAGCCTAGCTCACAGCAACCTCAAACTCCTGAGCTCAAGCGATCCTCCTGTCTCAGCCTCCCGAGTAGCTGGGACTACAGGCATGCGCCACCATGCCCGGCTAATTTTTTTTTTCTATATATATTTTTAACTGTCCATATAACTTCTTTCTATTTTTAGTAGAGATGGGGTCTCACTCTTGCTCAGGCTGGTCTCGAACTGCTGAGCTCAAACGATCCGCCCACCTCGGCCTCCCAGAGTGCTAGGATTACAGGCGTGAGCCACCGCGCCCGGCCTGCATTTTAAAATAATGGAAAAATGGTGGTGGGATGATACTTAGAAGAATGGCTTCTTGTCAGTCTCCACTAACAAAAATAGGCAACACCAAGTCAGCTACTCCTCAGCATAGTTATGTCCGTCGCAGCCTTCTTGGGTTTCAGGAGGCACAAACAAACGTTATCACAATTATGGTGAAACGCTGAAAACCTCCAAATAATTTTCAACGTACTGGCTAATTGAAAAGCTCCGCGGCATACCTCTTGGAACAAGTCAGTTACCTGTTCCCAGCAAAGAGGAGTATATAGAACCATGGTGGATTTCCAGCTGATGAAGTAAAGGATTATTAAAGGAACGGGATGACCATGGGGATCATCGTTAATTCTCTGAAACAGAATCTGCCTTTTTCACCTGCCAAACACATGCCCACTTCTCCTCTCTGGGGATAATAAAAACTAACCAGCGAACTGACAGAGGGCCTGACCCCCCCATCCACATGGACCACACACAAAAAAAAAAAAAACCGTACCCTCGAGCTACTAATTATAATGCTAACTTGCAAAATTTCCCTGCATTTTAAAACAATGGAAAAATGGTGGTGGGATGATACTTAGAAGAATGGCTTCTTGTCAGTCTCCACAGACAAAAATAGGCAACACCAATTCAGCTACGCCTCAGCATACTTATGTCCGTAGCAGCCATATTTGGTTTCAGTAGGCACATACGTTATCACAATTATGGTGAAACGCTGAAAACCTGCAAAGGATTTTCAACATACTGGTTAATTGAAAAGCTCTGAGGCATACTTCTTGGAACAAGCCAGTTACCTGTTCCCACGCAAAGAGGAGTATATAGAACCATGGTGGATTTCCAGCTGATGAAGTAAAGGATTATTAAAGGAACGGGATGACCATGGGGATCATCGTTAATTCTCTGAAACAGAATCCGCCCTTTTCACCTGCCAAACACATGCCCGCTACTCCTCTCTGGGGATAATAAAAACTAACCAGCGAACTGACAGAGGGCCTGATCCCCGCATCCACATCGACCACACACACAAAAAAAAAACCGTACGCTCCAGCTACTAATTATAATGCTAACTTGCAAAATTTTCCTGCATTTTTAAACAATGGAAAAATGGTGGTGGGATGATACTTAGAAGAATGGCTTCTTGTCAGTCTCCACTAAAAAAAATAGGCAACACCAAGTCAGCTACTCCTCAGCATAGTTATGTCCGTCGCAGCCTTCTTGGGTTTCAGGAGGCACAAACAAACGTTATCACAATTATGGTGAAACGCTGAACACCTGCAAATAATTTACAACGTAGTGGTTAATCGAAAAGCTCTGCGGCATACTTCTTGGAACAAGCCAGTTACCTGTTCCCACGCAAGGAGGAGTATAGAAAACCATGGTGGATTTTCAGCTGATGAAGTAAAGGATTATTAAAGGAATGGGATGAGCATGGGGATCATCGTTAATTCTCTGAAACAGTATCCGCCCTTTTCCCCTGCCAAACACATGCCCACTTCTCCTCTCTGGGGATGATAAAAACTAACCAGCGAACTGACAGAGGGCCTGACCCCCCCATCCACATCGACCACACACACAAAAAAAAAAACCGTACCCTCGAGCTACTAATTATTATGCTAACTTGCAAAATTTGCCTGCATTTTAAAACAATGGAAAAATGGTGGTGGGATGATACTTAGAAGAATGGCTTCTTGTCCGTCTCCACTAACAAAAATAGGCAACACCAAGTCAGCTACTCCTCAGCATAGTTATGTCCGTCCCAGCCTTCTTGGGTTTCAGGAGGCACATACAAACGTTATCAAAATTATGGTGAAACGCTGAAAACCTGCTAATAATTTTCAACGTACTCGTTAATTTGAAAACTCTCCAGCATACTTCTTGGAACAAGCCAGGTACCTGTGCCCACGCATAGAGGAGTATATAGGAACATGGTGGAATCCCAGCTGATGAAGCAAAGGATTCTTAAAGGAATGAGATGACCATGCGGATCCTGTTTAATTCTCTGAAACAGAATCCGCACTTTTCACCTCCCAAACACATGCCCACTACTCTTCTCTGGGGATAAGAAAAACAAACCAGTGATCTGACAGAGGGACTGAACACCCATCCTGACCGACCCCACAAAAAAAAAAAGTACCCTCCAGCTACTAATTATAATGCCAATTTGCAAAATTTCCCTGCATTTTTAAACCATGGAGAAATGATGGTGGGATGATACTTAGAAGAATGGCTTCTTGTCAGTCTCCACTAACAAAAATAGGCAACACCAAGTCAGCTACTCCTCAGCATAGTTATGTCCGTAGCAGCCTTCTTGGGTTTCAGGAGGCATATACAAACGTTATCAAAATTATGGTGAAAGGCTGAAAACCTGCAAATAATTTTCAACGTACTGGTTAATTTGAAAACTCTCCAGCATACTTCTTGGAACAAGCCAGGTACCTGTGCCCATGCATAGAGGAGTATATAGAAACATGGTGGAATCCCAGCTGATGAAGCAAAGGATTCTTAAAGGAATGAGATGACCATGCGGATCCTGTTTAATTCTCTGAAACAGAATCCGCACTTTTCACCTGCCAAACACATGCCCACTACTCTTCTCTGGGGATAGTACAAACAAACCAGCGATCTGACAGAGGGCCTGAACACCCATCCTGACGACCCCACAAAAAAAAAGTACCCTCCAGCTACTAATTATAATGCCAATTTGCAAAATTTCCCTGCATTTTTAAACAATGGAGAAATGATGGTGGGATGATACTTAGAAGATTGGCTTCTTGTCAGTCTCCACTAAAAAAAATAGGCAACACCAAGTCAGCTACGCCTCGGCATAGTTATGTCCGTAGCAGCCATATTTGGTTTCAGTAGGCACATACACACGTTATCACAATTATGGTGAAACGCTGAAAACCTGCAAAGGATTTTCAACATACTGGTTAATTGAAAAGCTCTGAGGCATACTTCTTTGAAGAAGCCAGTTTCCTGTGCCCACGAATAGAGAAGTATATAGAACCATGGTGGATTCCGAGCTCATGAAGCAAAGGATTCTTAAAGGAACGGGATTACCATGCGGATCCTGTTTAATTCTCTGAAACAGATCCGCAGTTTTCACCTCCATACTAATACCCACTTCTCCTCTCTGGGGATAATAAAAACAAACCAGCGAACTGACAGAGGGCATGACCAACACATCCACACCGACCCTACAGGAAAAAAAAAAAAAAACACCGTAGCCTCCAGCTACTAATTATAATGCTAACTTGCAAAATTTTCCTGCATTTTTAAACAATGGAAAAATGATGGTGAGATGATACTTAGAAGAATGGATTCTTGTCAGTATCCACTAACAAAAATAGGCAACACCAAGTCAGCTACTCCTCAACATAGTTATGTCCGTCACAGCCTTCTTGGGTTTCAGGAGGCACAAAGAAACGTTATCACAATTAAGGTGAAACGCTGAACACCTGCAAATAATTTTCAACGTACTGGTTAATTGAAAAGCTCTGCGGCATACTTCTTGGAACAAGCCAGTTACCTGTTCCCACGCATTAGGAGTATATAGAACCATTCTGGATTTCCAGCTGATGAAGTAAGGGATTATTAAAGGAACGGGATGACCATGGGGATCATCGTTAATTCTCTGAAACAGAATCCGCCCTTTTCACCTGCCAAACACATGCTCACTTCTCCTCTCTGGGGATAATAAAAACTAACCAGGGAACTGACAGAGGGCCTCATCAACACATCCACATCGACCACACACACAAAAGAAAACCGTACCCTCCAGCTACTAATTATAATGCTAACTTGCAAAATGTCCCTGCATTTTTAAACAATGGAGAAATGATGGTGGGATGATACTTAGAAGAATGGCTTCTTGTCAGTCTCCACTGACAAAAATAGGCAACACCAAGGCAGCTACTCCTCAGCATAGTTATGTCAGTCGCAGCCTTCTTGGGTTTCAGGAGGGACAAACAAACTTTATCACAATTATGGTGAAACGCTGAACCCCTGCAAATAATTTTCAACGTACTGGTTAATTGAAAAGCTCTGCGGCATACTTCTTGGAACAAGCCAGTTACCTGTTCCCACGCAAAGAGGAGTATATAGAACCATGCTGGATTTCCAGCTCATGAAGTCAAGGATTATTAAAGGAACGGGATGACCATGGGGATCATCGTTAATTCTCTGAAACAGAATTCGCCCTTTACACCTGCCAAACACATGCCTATTTCTCCTCTCTGTGGATCATAAAAACTAACCAGCGAACTGACAGAGGGCCTGACCCCCCCATCCACATCGACCACACACACAAAATAACCGTACCCTCTAGCTACTAATTATAATGCTAACTTGCAAAATTTCCCTGCATTTTAAAACAATGGAAAAATGGTGGTGGGATGATACTTAGAAGAATGGCTTCTTGTCTGTCTCCACTAACAAAAATAGGAAACACCAAGTCAGCTACTCCTCAGCATAGTAATGTCCGTCGCAGCCTTCTTGGGTTTCAGGAGGCACATACAAACGTTATCACCATTATGGTGAAACGCTGAAAACCTGCAAATAATTTTCAAAGTACTGGTTAATTTGAAAACTCTCCAGCATACTTCTTTGAACAAGCCAGTTACCTGTGCCCACGCATAGAGGAGTTTATAGAAACATGGTGGAATCCCAGCTGATGAAGCAAAGGATTCTTAAGGGAATGAGATGACCATGCGGATCCTGTTTAATTCTCTGAAACAGAATGCTCACTTTTCACCTGCCAAACACATGCCCACTACTCTTCTCTGGGGATAATAAAAACAAACCAGCGATCTTACAGAGGGCCTGAACACCCATCCTGACCGACCCCATAAAAAAAAAGTACCCTCCAGCTACTAATTATAATGCCAATTTGCAAAATTTCACTGCATTTTTAAACAAAGGAGAAATAATGGTGGGATGATACTTAGAATAATGGCTTCTTGTCAGTCTCCACTAACAAAAATAGGCAAAACAAGTCAGCTAGGCCTCAGCATAGTTATGTCCGTCACAGCCTTCTTGGGTTTCAGGAGGCACAAACAAACATTATCACAATTATGGTGAAACGCTGAACACCTGCAAATAATTTTCAACGTAGTGGTCAATTTAAAAGCACTGCGGCATACTTCTTGGAACAAGCCAGTTACCTGTTCCCACGCAAAGAGGAGTATAGAGAACCATGGTGGATTTCCAGCTGATGAAGTAAAGGATTATTAAAGGAATGGGATGACCATGGGGATCATCGTTAATTCTCTGAAACAGAATCTGAGTTTTTCACCTGCCAAACACATGCCCACTTCTCCTCTCTGAGGATAATAAAAACTAACCAGCGAACTGACAGAGGGCCTGACCCCCCCATCCACATGGACCACACACAAAAAAAAAAACCGTACCCTCCAGCTACTAATTATAATGCTAACTTGCAAAATTTCCCTGCATTTTAAAACAATGGAAAAATGGTGGTGGGATGATACTTAGAAGAATGGCTTCTTGTCAGTCTCCACTAACAAAAATAGGCAACACCAAGTCAGCTACGCCTCGGCATAGTTATGTCCGTAGCACCCATATTTGGTTTCAGTAGGCACATACACACGTTATCACAATTATGGTGAAACGCTGAAAACCTGCAAAGGATTTTCAACATACTGGTTAATTGAAAAGCTCTGAGGCATACTTCTTGGAAGAAGCCAGTTTCCTGTGCCCACGAATAGAGAAGTATATAGAACCATGGTGGATTCCGAGCTCATGAAGCAAAGGATTCTTAAAGGAACGGGATTACCATGCGGATCCTGTTTAATTCTCTGAAACAGATCCGCAGTTTTCACCTGCCATACTAATACCCACTTCTCCTCTCTGGGGATAATAAAAACAAACCAGCGAACTGACAGAGGGCATGACCAACACATCCACACCGACCCTACAGGAAAAAAAAAAAAAAAAAACACCGTAGCCTCCAGCTACTAATTATAATGCTAACTTGCAAAATTTTCCTGCATTTTTAAACAATGGAAAAATGATGGTGAGATGATACTTAGAAGAATGGATTCTTGTCAGTATCCACTAACAAAAATAGGCAACACCAAGTCAGCTACGCCTAAGCATAGTTATGTCCGTCGCAGCCTTCTTGGGTTTCAGGAGGCAAAAACAAACGTTATCAAAATTATGGTGAAACGCTGAACACCTGCAAATAATTTTCAACGTAGTGGTTAATTGAAAAGCTCTGCGGCATACTTCTTGGAACAAGCCAGTTACCTGTTCCCACGCAAAGAGGAGTATATAGAACCATGGTGGATTTCCAGCTGATGAAGTAAAGGATTATTAAAGGAACGGGATGACCATGGGGATCATCGTTAATTCTCTGAAACAGAATCCGCCCTTTTCACCTGCCAAACACATGCCCACTTCTCCTCTCTGCGGATAATAAAAACTAACCAGCGAACTGACAGAGGGTCTGATCAACACATCCACATCGACCACACACACAAAAAAAAACCGCACCCTCCAGCTACTAATTATAATGCTAACTTGCAAAATTTCCCTGCATTTTTAAACAATGGAGAAATGATGGTGGGATGATACTTAGAAGAATGGCTTCTTGTCAGTCTCCACTGACAAAAATAGGCAACACCAAGGCAGCTACTCCTCAGCATAGTTATGTCCGTCGCAGCCTTCTTGGGTTTCAGGAGGCACAAAGAAACGTTATCACAATTATGGTGAAACGCTGAACACCTGCAAATAATTTTCAACGTACTGGTTAATTGAAAAGCTCTGCGGCATACTTCTTGGAACAAGCCAGTTACCTGTTCCCACGCAAAGAGGAGTATATAGAACCATTCTGGATTTCCAGCTGATGAAGTAAGGGATTATTAAAGGAACGGGATGACCATGGGGATCATCGTTAATTCTCTGAAACAGAATCCGCCCTTTTCACCTGCCAAACACATGCCCACTTCTCCTCTCTGGGGATAATAAAAACTAACCAGGGAACTGACAGAGGGCCTCATCAACACATCCACATCGACCACACACACAAAAGAAAACCGTACCCTCCAGCTACTAATTATAATGCTAACTTGCAAAATTTCCCTGCATTTTATTTATTTTTTTTTTTATTTTTTTTTTTTTTGAGACAGAGTCTCACTCTGTTGCCCAGGCTAGAGTGAGTGCCGTGGCGTTAGCCTAGCTCACAGCAACCTCAAACTCCTGAGCTCAAGCGATCCTCCTGTCTCAGCCTCCCGAGTAGCTGGGACTACAGGCATGCGCCACCATGCCCGGCTAATTTTTTTTTTCTATATATATTTTTAACTGTCCATATAACTTCTTTCTATTTTTAGTAGAGATGGGGTCTCACTCTTGCTCAGGCTGGTCTCGAACTCCTGAGCCCAAACGATCCGCCCACCTCGGCCTCCCAGAGTGCTAGGATTACAGGCGTGAGCCACCGCGCCCGGCCTGCATTTTAAAATAATGGAAAAATGGTGGTGGGATGATACGTAGAAGAATGGCTTCTTGTCAGTCTCCACTAACAAAAATAGGCAACACCAAGTCAGCTACTCCTCAGCATAGTTATGTCCGTGGCAGCCTTCTTGGGTTTCAGGAGGCACAAACAAACGTTATCACAATTATGGTGAAACGCTGAAAACCTCCAAATAATTTTCAACGTACTGGCTAATTGAAAAGCTCCGCGGCATACCTCTTGGAACAAGTCAGTTACCTGTTCCCAGCAAAGAGGAGTATATAGAACCATGGTGGATTTCCAGCTGATGAAGTAAAGGATTATTAAAGGAACGGGATGACCATGGGGATCATCGTTAATTCTCTGAAACAGAATCCGCCCTTTTTACCTGCCAAACACATGCCCACTTCTCCTCTCTGGGGATAATAAAAACTAACCAGTGAACTGACAGAGGGCCTGACCCACCCATCCACATCGACCACACAAAAAGAAAAACTGTACCCTCCAGCTACTAATTATAATGCTAACTTGCAAATTTTCCCTGCTTTTTAAAACAATGGAAGAATGGTGGTGGGATGATACTTAGAAGAATGGGTTCTTGTCTGTCTCCACTAACAAAAATAGGCAACACCAAGTCAGCTACTCCTCAGCATAGTTATGTCTGTCGCAGGCTTCTTGGGTTTCAGGAGGCACATACAAACGTTATCAAAATTATGGTGAAACGCTGAAAACCTGCAAATAATTTTCAACGTACTGGTTAATTTGAAAACTCTCCAGCATACTTCTTGGAACAAGCCAGGTACCTGTGTCCACGCATAGAGAAGTATATAGAGCCATGGTGGATTCCCAGCTCATGAAGCAAAGGATTCTTAAAGGAACAGGATTACCATGCGGATCCTGTTTAATTCTCTGAAACAGATCCGCAGTTTTCACCTGCCATACTAATACCAACTTCTCCTCTCTGGGGATAATAAAAACAAACCAGCGAACTGACAGAGGGCCTGACCAACACATCCACACCGACCCCACAGGAAAAAAAAAAAAAAACACCGTAGCCTCCAGCTACTAATTATAATGCTAACTTGCAAAATTTTCCTGCATTTTTAAACAATGGAAAAATGATGGTGAGATGATACTTAGAAGAATGGATTCTTGTCAGTCTGCACTAACAAAAATAGGCAAAACCAAGTCAGCTACGCCTCAGCACCGTTATGTTCGTGGCAGCCATCTTGGGTTTCAGGAGACACAAACAAACGTTATCACAATTATGGTGAAATGCTGAACACCTGCAAATAATTTTCAACATAGTGGTTAATTGAAAAGCTCTGCGGCATACTTCTTGGAACAAGCCAATTACCTGTTCCCCCGCAAAGGGAAGTATATAGAACCATGGTGGATTTCCAGCTGGTGTAATAAAGGATTATTAAAGGAATGGGATGACCATGGGGATCATCGTTAATTCTCTGAAACAGAATCCGCCCTTTTCACCTGCCAAACACATGCCCACTTCTCCTCTCTGGGGATAATAAAAACTAACCAGCGAACTGACAGAGGGCCTGACCCCCCCATCCACATCGACCACACACACAAAAAAAAAACCGTACCCTCCAGCTACTAATTATAATGCTAACTTGAAAAATTTCCCTGCATTTTTAAACAAGGGAAAAATGGTGGTGGGATGATACTTAGAAGAATGGCTTCTTGTCAGTCTCCATGAACAAAAATAGGCAACACCAAGTCAGCTACTCCTCAGCATAGTTTTGTCCGTCGCAGCCTTCTTGGGTTTCAGGAGGCACAAACAAACGTTATCACAATTATGGTGAAACGCTGAACACCTGCAATTAATTTTCATCGTAGTGGTTAATTGAAAAGCTCTGCGGCATACTTCTTGGAACAAGCCAGTTACCTGTTCCCACGCAAAGAGGAGTATATACAACCATGGTGGATTTCCAGCTGATGAAGTAAAGGATTATTAAAGGAACGGGATGACCATGGGGATCATCGTTAATTCTCTGAAACAGAATCCGCCCTTTTCTCCTGCCAAACACATGCCCACTTCTCCTCTCTGGGTATAATAAAAACTAACCAGCGAACTGACAGAGGGCCTGACCCCCCCATCCACATCGACCACACAAAAAAAAAACCGTACCCTCCAGCTACTAATTATAATGCTAACTTGCAAAATTTCCCTGCATTTTAAAACAATGGAAAAATGGTGGTGGGATGATACTTAGAAGAATGGCTTCTTGTCTGTCTCCACTAACAAAAATAGGCAACACGAAGTCAGCTACTCCTCAGCATAGTTATGTCCGTCGCAGCCTTCTTGGCTTTCAGGAGGCACATACAAACGTTATCACAATTATGGTGAAACGCTGAAAACCTGCAAATAATTTTCAACGTACTGGTTAATTTGAAAACTCTCCAGCATACTTCTTGGAACTAGCCAGGTACCTGTGCCCACGCATAGAGGAGTATATAGAAACATGGTGGAATCCCAGCTGATGAAGCAAAGGATTCTTAAAGGAATGAGATGACCATGCGGATCCTGTTTAATTCTCTGAAACAGAGTCCGCACTTTTCACCTGCCAAACACATGCCCATTACTCTTCTCTGGGGATAATAAAAAACAAACCAGCGATCTTACAGAGGTCCTGAATGCGGGGAGTTAGCTACGCTCCCTGCAAAGAGGTCCTTTTCTCTTTGTTCTGATCAGATCTCTAAGTTGACTACGCCAGTTTGCAGGGAGTTAGCTACGCTCCCTGCAAAGAGGTTTTTTCTTCCGATCAGGTCTCTCAGGCAGGGGTCATCGCAAAGGATGAAAAATATAGTAGGAAACAGAAATAAAAATATAAAGTAATGGCAATAATAATACACAGAGCCGAAGATATAATTTATAAAGTGAAAGTTTATGAAAATAGATAAAGAAGGGTATCCGGATGGAAATATTTTACCCGCATCAAATATTTCCCCGACTGAAACTCCACATAGGTATTATATAGGGTACATACAGGCTCCGGTTGCCAAGGGCAACGGGATTTTGATACTAACAGGCAGTTTGCTTTAGGGTCAAAGTCTCCTAAAAGTCTTCTACAGATCCTTTAACTAACTCTAACTAGGGGAACAATGGGTTATAAAATCTTCTTGGGGCAAACTTCTAAGTTTTATGATAAGGCTATTACTTTAGCAACAAACAGAGACATCTTGGCTCTGGTGATTTTGTTCTTGGAGACAGAGATGATCCCAGAAGTCAACATGGGCTGTGCTTTGTGTTAATTACTTGAACCGCATGGTTCCATCTGGGCCCGGCTTGGGCATTAGCATATCTATCTGATTAGCTCTCATCTCCGGGGGTCCACCTGTCAGCAGCACCAGCAACCTTTGGTCCTAAGGGAGGCCTGCCTTGTCTTTCAAAACAGGTGAGAACCAAAGGCCCAGTTTACAGCTGTCTCCTTGAGATGCAGCTTCTACTGACCAGCAAGACGCCCTCCTGAGACGAGGCAGCTTTTGAACTAACACATTTATCTTTTCCTTAAGGCAAAGCCTTATTTGACTTCTGAAATCAAATCTTGTCTCCAGAAATACAGGGGGCATTTCTACAACTCAGTATTCTTAGGCTCAACATCTCCCCCTTTTTTATTTTTTGAAGAAAGTTGATGGAGTTGGACAGCCATCACAGCGAGGAGTTGGTCTCTGGATTCTTGTCTGCTTCGGAGTTTTCTCCAGACTATAAATAAACACAAGCAAAGGATTAAAATAATGCTAAAAGTTACAATAGTGGAACTCCCATAGATCTTAAGATGATAAAGTGGATCTGCTGACTCCAAACCAGAAGAGATGTCATCAATAATGTCAGCTTCAGAGAGCAATTTAAGTTTGTGACTGAAGGTACTTAATATTTCTTGTTGTAAATTTTTAATCTCTTCAGTCAGATTTCCTTGATTAAGTAGATGTTTTTTGATGTTTTCCCAAGGAAACCGAGTTTGATTATATATATGAGGTGTAACACAAAATTGAGTGATATTCCAATCACAAAGAAGTCTAAGTTGCTTTTGTAGACTTATAACCTGGTCTCCCAACAAGGTGACTGCTTGCTGTAAGTCAGCCACTTGAGTAGCTAATTTAGAGTCAATTTGATTTTGTGTAGACCATAATTGATTTGAATCATGGTGCCAGTTTTGAACAAATTCAGTGGTCTGAACGGTCTGATGTAGAGCCACACCTGCGGTGGCCGCAGAAGCAGTGACAGCAATGATTCCCAAAATAGCTGCTATTAAGAGACCAATAAATCTTTTTGTACGTTTAAGAATGTGGTTAAGTAGTTTATCCAAAAGGAACATTGCTGGTGTTTCTTGCCAGACTCTATTCATTTTAACAGGTAACCACAGTCCTGTTCTGGCTTTGAAAATATAAAGTGTTTCTTTATAAGGGTTGAACTTTATAGAATTCTTAATACAGGTATAATAAGAACAGTTGTCACAGGTCACTAGGAAAGAAGGTTCTTTATAAACAGCATGTCCAATCATAAATAAGTAAGGCAGTCTAACACAAACTTGAATATAATGAGTAGAATTTAAATTAAAAGTCCATTCTCGGCTATTGTTTGTATCCAGTGTGTGTGCTAATCCAGGCCTGCAAAGGGTGCAAAGCAGCTGATATTTTCCACAATTGATCATGAATAGGGCCATCTAAAATATGAGGAGCTGGAGAGCTCATACCATCATTGAGCCATGTAATATGACTTTTAAGGTCAGTGTCTTTTACAGACACCGAGGTGGCAGTTTTATTCCAATGAAGCTTTTTAAAATTGTGAGAGGAGGCAGGATGTCCATAGGGACTCCAGTCTAGGACAACACCATAAGATGTGGACCCAGCAAGAATGCGCCCCGTGTGAGCTCTATAATTGTCCCATTGTACCCACGTTTTAGGATCAGAAATTATTACTTTCTTACAAAGGGGTATATCTGTGGGAGCAATTTTAGAATGCCCAATAGTGATGTGTCTGGTTGCCAGACACTCTTACCACCATGCTCACCACGCAGATCATGGCAAGAAAAAGATTTACAGACGTTTTAGGTACAAATGTCCGGTTCAATATCTTGTCTGCTTCTTTGTATGTTCTCTTCAGCTGTCCCCACGTCATGGTCTGTGCCTGACGTGTCTTCTGCTTTTTCCCCTTGAGTTTCCACTCTGGGTTTGATTCTTCTGCTTGGAATCCAGACTGTTGGTCTGTCATCTGTCAAAACACAAGCAAAAACTCTCCCCCACACCTTTGCCCATCCTTTTTTCCATTTATTTTCTACATTATCTTTCCACCAGATAGGCTGGTGAGGGAAAGAGTCTGATTGTGGACTCCCATTCCAATGCTTTTCTATTGCTGTTAATTTATCTTCCTTATGAATATTCAAAAAATTTTAGGTAAATAAGGCTTGATTTATTCTGTCTTTGGGAGACTGTCTACCTCCCCCTTTTTGTTTTAATAACATGTTTTTTAAAGTTTGATGTGTACGTTCTATAATACCTTGTCCTTGAGGATTATAAGGAATGCCAGTAATGTGCTTGATGTCTCATTTAATATAAAAAGCTGCAAAAGAATGACTAGTGTAAGCAGGGCCATTGTCAGTTTTAATGGTGGCTGGGACTCCCATTTATACAAAACAGGAGTGTAAACGTGAAAGTACATGTCTAACAGTTTCTCCAGAGGATGGAGTAGCCATAATAAGACTGGAATAAGTATCTACAGTAACACGTACAATACCTAACTTGCCAAATTTAGGAATATGAGTAACATCCATTTGCCATAATTCATTTGGCGAGAGACCTCGAGGATTAAGTCCTGCAGAAAATTTAAGCTGATTAATTAATTGACAAGTGGGACAATGAGAAACAATACGTTTGGCTTGATTATTAATTGTATAATTATATTGATTATTTTTAAATCAGTTAACATTTGCCATTTGCCAGATTTCTTTTTAATAACAAATATAGGAGAATTCCACGGACTGGTGGACTCCTCTATATGTCCTGCTTGTAATTGTTCTTCTCCTAATATTTGAAGAGCACCCAATTTTTCTTGGTTTAGTGGCCACTGCTCTGTCCATATAGGCTTTTGTGATATCCAATTTAAAGCCAGAGCATAATGGTGCTTTTCAGCAGCAGTGGCCGCTATCCAAAATTTGGATAGCATAAACCATGCCGAGAAGTATGTGCCTTTGGTGCCTCGAAAGTCTTAGCCCCTTGGCTCCTTTTACCCAAACCAAAACAAGGGTTACAATTCATATTTAACATAATCTGTTTAGCAGGAGCAGATGTATTAGGTATATTGATGTATGCTCCCCATTGCTGTAACAAATCTCTTCCCCACAAATTAATAGTGATGTTAGCCACGTAAGGTTTTAAAGTGGCTGTCTGTCCATCAGGACCTGAACAATTTAAAATTTGTCGACTTTGAAATATGTCAGTCATCGTTCCTATTCCGGTAAGAACAGTAGGAACTTCTTGTAAAGGCCAAGCCCTTGGCCAAAAACTTTTAGAAATAATTGTAACATCAGCCCCAGTATCTACAAGTCCAACAAAAGATTTGCCATTTAACTTAATCTCTAATTGAGGTCTCTGGTCATTAATTAAAGCTTGCCAATACACTTTAGTTCCAGTGCTCCCAAAACCTCCTTGCCTTAGAACTTCTGTATATAAGGTAACAATAGAAGTTGTGCAATACGGTCTCTAGCCTGAATAAGATAATCAAAATTGGAACTCATCATTAACTGAAATTTTTCCTGAGTAATCTGAATCAACTATACCCAAATGTACTGAAATCCCTTTTAAGGTAAGAGAGCTCCGGTCAGTGATAAAAGCTCCGGAAAGTTGTTTATAATTTTTTTTTTTTTTTCCAAAATGTCCTTTACGGACGTAATCGAGACATTTTACGACAGTTTTTTGCTTTCTGGGAATGCCTTTCCCACTGCTAGCCTCAGCCAACATTTGTATTTTAAAAGCCTCTGATTTAACTTTTCGGCGAAACCCTTTTTTTTTTTTTTTGAGCGGCGGATGTAAAAGCCGCTAACATTTTGAATTAGTATTATTAAAAGCCAATATATGTAATATTAAATTTTTTAAGTCAGGCGGACTAACCGTTTTTTGCACATCTTGTAATCTAGTGATAAAATCTACATAAGTTTCATTAACATTTTCTTTAACATCTTACACAAGAAAACACAGACTGTTTAGGAGAAGCTATCTTCTCTTATGTTCTAATACAGCACTGTTGAATTTGAGCAATAACCTGATCATCTTTTCTAAGATCTTAGTTTGTTCTTTAAAAGTTTTTTTTTTTTTTTTAACAGCCTCTCTCAACTGTGGATCATGCTTCAGGGAATCATTTGCATTAGAGAGTAGCGGTTCCCAAGCTTAAAGCGGCTGACTTGAGCCGCGCAGAGAGCTCTTAAAGTGAAAGTTCTCCTTTAGAATTCTTTCTTTTTCTCTTTTCTATATTTTCTATAGACCCGAGAAGAGGGTCGGTACCTACTTTTATTGGCTTTGTCTTATCCTGGCCCAATGCAGACGGAAGGTCCCAATTGACCTTCTCTTTTCTGCTAAAAACAGGCTCCAGATCTTTTACTAAGCTTATTTTAGGACGGATATCCTCCGTCTCGCTAAAAGAGAATTCTGAGTTAGAATGAAACAGCTGTAGAGCTTGAGAAATTAAAGAGCAGAGCTTTTAAATACATAGAGAAATTTAATTTATTTATTTATTTATTTATTTATTTTCGGAGCGCTTTTCATAATGTTTTCAGCGCCAACTACTTTTGCTGCAGCTTGAACTCACCCAGAGGTGGGAACCAATCACAGTGCTTGGAAATTAAATTAACAATTTCTCGAGATTTTTCTTTTTGGCAATTACTCTAGTACTCTTTAATAAGCTCTCAACAATTCGACATACTCAGAAAAGATAGTCTTCCTCATTATTTTAATCCGGACAGAATAATAATTTACTTTGCCCTGGAGATGTTCACTTACCTCTCACTAGGTAAGACGCGCGCGTGACTTTCAATCCACTCCAGGTCCCTTGCGATGCAATTCGGGAAATCTTCGCTCGAGCAAAGCCTTTTGCCTTCAAGACCCTATCGGAGTGTCCTGCCGACTACGCCAGTTTGCGGGGAGTTAGCTACGCTCCCCGCAAAGAGGTCCTTTTTTTTTGTTTGTTTGTTTATAAAGTGAAAGTTTATGAAAATAGATAAAGGAGGGTACCCGGATGGAAATATTTTACCCGCATCAAATATTTCCCCGACTGAAACTCCACACAGGTATTATATAGGGTACATACAGGCTCCGGTTGCCAAGGGCAACGGGATTTTGATACTAACAGGCAGTTTGCTTTAGGGTCAAAGTCTCCTAAAAGTCTACTACAGATCCTTTAACTAACTCTAACTAGGGGAACAATGGGTTATAAAATCTTCTTGGGGCAAACTTCTAAGTTTTATGATAAGGCTATTACTTTAGCAACAAACAGAGACATCTTGGCTCTGGTGATTGTGTTCTTGGAGACAGAGATGATCCCAGAAGTCAACATGGGCTGTGCTTTGTGTTAATTACTTGAACCGCATGGTTCCATCTGGGCCCGGCTTGGGCATTAGCATATCTATCTGATTAGCTCTCATCTCCGGGGGTCCACCTGTCAGCAGCACCAGCAACCTTTGGTCCTAAGGGAGGCCTGCCTTGTCTTTCAAAACAGGTGAGAACCAAAGGCCCAGTTTACAGCTGTCTCCTTGAGATGCAGCTTCTACTGACCAGCAAGACGCCCTCCTGAGACGAAGCAGCTTTTGAACTAACACATTTATCTTTTCCTTAAGGCAAAGCCTTATTTGACTTCTGAAATCAAATCTTGTCTCCAGAAATACAGGGGGCATTTCTACAACTCAGTATTCTTAGGCTCAACACCTGAACACCCATCCTGACCGACCCCACAAAAAAAAAAAGTACCCACCAGCTACTAATTATAATGCCAATTTGCAAAATTTCCCTGCATTTTTAAACAATGGAGAAATGATGGTGGGATGATACTTAGAAGAATGGCTTCTTGTCAGTCTCCACTGAAAAAAATAGGGAACACCAAGTCAGCTACGGCTCAGCATAGTTATGTCCATAGCAGCCATATTTGGTTTCAGTAGGCACATACACACGTTATCACAATTATGGTGAAACGCTGAAAACCTGCAAAGGATTTTCAACATACTGGTTAATTGAAAAGCTCTGAGGCATACTACTTGGAACAAGCCAGTTTTCTGTGCCCACGCATAGAGAAGTATATAGAACCATGGTGGATTCCCAGCTCATGAAGCAAAGGATTCTTAAAGGAACGGGATTACCATGCGGATCCTGTTTAATTCTCTGAAACAGATCCGCAGTTTTCACCTGCCATACTAATACCCACTTCTCCTCTCTGGGGATAATAAAAACAAACCAGCCAACTGACAGAGGGCCTTACCAACACATCCACACCGACCGCACAGGAAAAAAAAAAAAAAAAACACCGTAGCCTCCAGCTACTAATTATAATGCTAACTTGCAAAATTTTCCTGCATTTTTAAACAATGGAAAAATGATGGTGAGATTATACTTAGAAGAATGGATTCTTGTCAGTCTCCACTAATAAAAATAGGCAAAACCAAGTCAGCTACGCCTCAGCATCGTTATGTTCGTGGCAGCCATCTTGGGTTTCAGGAGGCACAAACAAACGTTATCACAATTATGGTGAAACGCTGAACACCTGCAAATAATTTTCAACGTAGTGGTTAATTGAAAAGCTCTGCGGCATACTTCTTGGAACAAGCCAGTTACCTGTTCCCACGCAAAGAGGAGTATATAGAACCATGGTGGATTTCCAGCTGATGAAGTAAAGGATTATTAAAGGAACGGGATGACCATGGGGATCATCGTTAATTCTCTGAAACAGAATCTGCCCTTTTCACCTGCCAAACACATGCCCACTTCTCCTCTCTGGGGATAATAAAAACTAACCAGCGAACTGACAGAGAGCCTGGCCCCCCCATCCACATCGACCACACACAAAAAAAAACCGTACCCTCCAGCTACTAATTATAATGCTAACTTGCAAAATTTCCCTGCATTTTAAAACAATGCAAAAATGGTGGTGGGATGATACTTAGAAGAATGGCTTCTTGTCTGTCTCCACTAACAAAAATAGGCAACACCAAGTCAGCTACTCCTCAGCATAGTTATGTCCGTCGCAGCCTTCTTGGGTTTCAGGAGGCACATACAAACGTTATCAAAATTATGGTGAAACGCTGAAAACCTGCAAATAATTTTCAACGTAGTGGTTAATTGAAAAACTCTGTGGCATACTTCTTGGGTCAAGCCAGGTACCTGTGCCCACGCATAGAAGAGTATATAGAAACATGGTGGAATCCTAGCTGATGAAGCATACGATTCTTAAAGGAATGAGATGACCATGCGGATCCTGTTTAATTCTCTGAAACAGAATCCGCACTTTTCACCTGCCAAACACATGCCCACTTCTCCTCTCTGGGGATAATAAAAAGAAAACAGTGAATTGACAGAGGGCCTGACCAACCCATCCACACTGACCCCACAAAAAAAAAAAAAAAAAGTACCCTCCAGCTACTAATTATAATGCTAACTTGCAAAATTTCCCTGCATTTTTAAACAATGGAAAAATGATGGTGGGATGATACTTAGAAGAATGGCTTCTTGTCAATCTCCACTAACAAAAATAGGCCACACGAAGTCAGCTACGCCTCAGGATACTTATGTCCTTGGCAGCCATATTGGGTTTGAGGAGACACATACACACGTTATCACAATTATGGTGAAACGCTGAAAACCTGCAAAGGATTTTCAACATACTGGTTAATTGAAAAGCTCTGAGGCATACTTCTTGGAACAAGCCAGTTTCCTGTGCCCACGCATAGAGAAGTATATAGAACCATGGTGGATTCCCAGCTCATGAAGCAAAGGATTCTTAAAGGAACGGGATTACCATGCGGATCCTGTTTAATTCTATGAAACAGATCCGCAGTTTTCACCTGCCATACTAATACCCACTTCTCCTCTCTGGGGATAATAAAAACAAACCAGCCAACTGACAGAGGGCCTGACCAACACATCCACACCGACCCCACAGGAAAAAAAAAAAAAAAAAAAACACCGTAGCCTCCAGCTACTAATTATAATGATAACTTGCAAAATTTCCCTGCATTTATAAACAATGGAAAAATGGTGGTGGGATGATACTTAGAAGAATGGCTTCTTGTCAGTCTCCACTAACAAAAATAGGCAACACCAAGTCAGCTACTCCTCAGCATAGTTATGTCCGTCGCAGCCTTCTTGGGTTTCAGGAGGCACAAACAAACGTTATCACAATTATGGTGAAACGCTGAACACCTGCAAATAATTTTCAACGTAGTGGTTAATTGAAAAGCTCTGCGGCATACTTCTTGGAACAAGCCAGTTACCTGTTCCCACGCAAAGAGGAGTATATACAACCATGGTGGATTTCCAGCTGATGAAGTAAAGGATTATTAAAGGAACGGGATGACCATGGGGATCATCGTTAATTCTCTGAAACAGAATCCGCCCTTTTCACCTGCCAAACACATGCCCACTTCTCCTCTCTGGGGATAATAAAAACTAACCAGCGAACTGACAGAGGGCCTGACCCCCCCATCCACATCGACCACACACAAAATAACCGTACCATCCAGCTACTAATTATAATGCTAACATGCAAAATTTCCCTGCATTTTAAAACAATGCAAAAATGGTGGTGGGATGATACTTAGAATAATGGCTTCTTGTCTGTCTCCACTAACAAAAATAGGCAACACCAAGTCAGCCACTCCTCAGCATAGTTATGTCCGTCGCAGCCTTCTTGGGTTTCAGGAGGCACATACAAACGTTATCAAAATTATGGTGAAACGCTGAAAACCTGCAAATAATTTTCAACGTACTGATTAATTTGAAAACTCTCCAGCATACTTCTTGGAACAAGCCAGGTACCTGTGCCCTCGCATAGAGGAGTATATAGAAACATGGTGGAATCCCAGCTGATGAAGCAAACGATTCTTAAAGGAATTAGATGACCATGCGGATCCTGTTTAATTCTCTGAAACAGAATCCGCACTTTTCACCTGCCAAACACATGCCCACTTCTCCTCTCTGGGGATAATAAAAACAAATAATTGAATTAACAGATGGCCTGACCAACCCATCCACACTGACCCCACAAAAAAAAAAAAGTACCCTCCAGCTACTAATTTTAATGCTAACTTGCAAAATTTCTCTGCATTTTTAAACAATGGAAAAATGAGGGCGGGATGATACTTAGAAGAATGGCTTCTTGTCAGTCTCCACTGAAAAAAATAGGCAACACCAAGTCAGCAACGCCTCGGCATAGTTATGTCCGTAGCAGCCATATTTGGTTTCAGTAGGCACATACACACGTTATCACAATTATGGTGAAACGCTGAAAACCTGCAAAGGATTTTCAACATACTGGTTAATTGAAAAGCTCTGAGGCATACTTCTTGGAAGAAGCCAGTTTCCTGTGCCCACGAATAGAGAAGTATATAGAACCATGGTGGATTCCGAGCTCATGAAGCAAAGGATTCTTAAAGGAACGGGATTACCATGAGGATCCTGTTTAATTCTCTGAAACAGATCCGCAGTTTTCACCTGCCATACTAATACCCACTTCTCCTCTCTGGGGATAATAAAAACAAACCAGCGAACTGACAGAGGGCATGACCAACACATCCACACCGACCCTACAGGAAAAAAAAAAAAAAACACCGTAGCCTCCAGCTACTAATTATAATGCTAACTTGCAAAATTTTCCTGCATTTTTAAACAATGGAAAAATGATGGTGAGATGATACTTAGAAGAATGGATTCTTGTCAGTATCCACTAACAAAAATAGGCAACACCAAGTCAGCTACTCCTCAACATAGTTATGTCCGTCACAGCCTTCTTGGGTTTCAGGAGGCACAAAGAAACGTTATCACAATTATGGTGAAACGCTGAAAACCTGCAAATAATTTTCAACGTACTGGTTAATTGAAAAGCTCTGCGGCATACTTCTTGGAACAAGCCAGTTACCTGTTCCCACGCAAAGAGGAGTATATAGAACCATTCTGGATTTCCAGCTGATGAAGTAAGGGATTATTAAAGGAACGGGATGACCATGGGGATCATCGTTAATTCTCTGAAACAGAATCCGCCCTTTTCACCTGCCAAACACATGCTCACTTCTCCTCTCTGGGGATAATAAAAACTAACCAGGGAACTGACAGAGGGCCTCATCAACACATCCACATCGACCACACACACAAAAGAAAACCGTACCCTCCAGCTACTAATTATAATGCTAACTTGCAAAATGTCCCTGCATTTTTAAACAATGGAGAAATGATGGTGGGATGATACTTAGAAGAATGGCTTCTTGTCAGTCTCCACTGACAAAAATAGGCAACACCAAGGCAGCTACTCCTCAGCATAGTTATGTCAGTCGCAGCCTTCTTGGGTTTCAGGAGGGACAAACAAACTTTATCACAATTATGGTGAAACGCTGAACACCTGCAAATAATTTTCAACGTACTGGTTAATTGAAAAGCTCTGCGGCATACTTCTTGGAACAAGCCAGTTACCTGTTCCCACGCAAAGAGGAGTATATAGAACCATGCTGGATTTCCAGCTCATGAAGTCAAGGATTATTAAAGGAACGGGATGACCATGGGGATCATCGTTAATTCTCTGAAACAGAATTCGCCCTTTACACCTGCCAAACACATGCCTATTTCTCCTCTCTGTGGATCATAAAAACTAACCAGCGAACTGACAGAGGGCCTGACCCCCCCATCCACATCGACCACACACACAAAATAACCGTACCCTCTAGCTACTAATTATAATGCTAACTTGCAAAATTTCCCTGCATTTTAAAACAATGCAAAAATGGTGGTGGGATGATACTTAGAAGAATGGCTTCTTGTCTGTCTCCACTAACAAAAATAGGCAACACCAAGTCAGCTACTCCTCAGCATAGTTATGTCCGTCGCAGCCTTCTTGGGTTTCAGGAGGCACATACAAACGTTATCAAAATTATGGTGAAACGCTGAAAACCTGCAAATAATTTTCAAAGTACTGGTTAATTTGAAAACTCTCCAGCATACTTCTTTGAACAAGCCAGTTACCTGTGCCCACGCATAGAGGAGTTTATAGAAACATGGTGGAATCCCAGCTGATGAAGCAAAGGATTCTTAAGGGAATGAGATGACCATGCGGATCCTGTTTAATTCTCTGAAACAGAATCCTCACTTTTCACCTGCCAAACACATGCCCACTACTCTTCTCTGGGGATAATAAAAACAAACCAGCGATCTTACAGAGGGCCTGAACACCCATCCTGACCGACCCCATAAAAAAAAAGTACCCTCCAGCTACTAATTATAATGCCAATTTGCAAAATTTCACTGCATTTTTAAACAAAGGAGAAATAATGGTGGGATGATACTTAGAATAATGGCTTCTTGTCAGTCTCCACTAACAAAAATAGGCAAAACAAGTCAGCTAGGCCTCAGCATAGTTATGTCCGTCACAGCCTTCTTGGGTTTCAGGAGGCACAAACAAACATTATCACAATTATGGTGAAACGCTGAACACCTGCAAATAATTTTCAACGTAGTGGTCAATTTAAAAGCACTGCGGCATACTTCTTGGAACAAGCCAGTTACCTGTTCCCACGCAAAGAGGAGTATAGAGAACCATGGTGGATTTCCAGCTGATGAAGTAAAGGATTATTAAAGGAATGGGATGACCATGGGGATCATCGTTAATTCTCTGAAACAGAATCTGAGTTTTTCACCTGCCAAACACATGCCCACTTCTCCTCTCTGGGGATAATAAAAACTAACCAGCGAACTGACAGAGGGCCTGACCCCCCCATCCACATGGACCACACACAAAAAAAAAACCGTACCCTCCAGCTACTAATTATAATGCTAACTTGCAAAATTTCCCTGCATTTTAAAACAATGGAAAAATGGTGGTGGGATGATACTTAGAAGAATGGCTTCTTGTCAGTCTCCACTAACAAAAATAGGCAACACCAAGTCAGCTACGCCTCGGCATAGTTATGTCCGTAGCACCCATATTTGGTTTCAGTAGGCACATACACACGTTATCACAATTATGGTGAAACGCTGAAAACCTGCAAAGGATTTTCAACATACTGGTTAATTGAAAAGCTCTGAGGCATACTTCTTGGAAGAAGCCAGTTTCCTGTGCCCACGAATAGAGAAGTATATAGAACCATGGTGGATTCCCAGCTCATGAAGCAAAGGATTCTTAAAGGAACGGGATTACCATGCGGATCCTGTTTAATTCTCTGAAACAGATCCGCAGTTTTCACCTGCCATACTAATACCCACTTCTCCTCTCTGGGGATAATAAAAACAAACCAGCGAACTGACAGAGGGCATGACCAACACATCCACACCGACCCTACAGGAAAAAAAAAAAAAAAAAAAACACCGTAGCCTCCAGCTACTAATTATAATGCTAACTTGCAAAATTTTCCTGCATTTTTAAACAATGGAAAAATGATGGTGAGATGATACTTAGAAGAATGGATTCTTGTCAGTATCCACTAACAAAAATAGGCAACACCAAGTCAGCTACGCCTAAGCATAGTTATGTCCGTCGCAGCCTTCTTGGGTTTCAGGAGGCAAAAACAAACGTTATCAAAATTATGGTGAAACGCTGAACACCTGCAAATAATTTTCAACGTAGTGGTTAATTGAAAAGCTCTGCGGCATACTTCTTGGAACAAGCCAGTTACCTGTTCCCACGCAAAGAGGAGTATATAGAACCATGGTGGATTTCCAGCTGATGAAGTAAAGGATTATTAAAGGAACGGGATGACCATGGGGATCATCGTTAATTCTCTGAAACAGAATCCGCCCTTTTCACCTGCCAAACACATGCCCACTTCTCCTCTCTGCGGATAATAAAAACTAACCAGCGAACTGACAGAGGGTCTGATCAACACATCCACATCGACCACACACACAAAAAAAAACCGCACCCTCCAGCTACTAATTATAATGCTAACTTGCAAAATTTCCCTGCATTTTTAAACAATGGAGAAATGATGGTGGGATGATACTTAGAAGAATGGCTTCTTGTCAGTCTCCACAGACAAAAATAGGCAACACCAATTCAGCTACTCCTCAGCATAGTTATGTCCGTCGCAGCCTTCTTGGGTTTCAGGAGGCACAAAGAAACGTTATCACAATTATGGTGAAACGCTGAACACCTGCAAATAATTTTCAACGTACTGGTTAATTGAAAAGCTCTGCGGCATACTTCTTGGAACAAGCCAGTTACCTGTTCCCACGCAAAGAGGAGTATATAGAACCATTCTGGATTTCCAGCTGATGAAGTAAGGGATTATTAAAGGAACGGGATGACCATGGGGATCATCGTTAATTCTCTGAAACAGAATCCGCCCTTTTCACCTGCCAAACACATGCCCACTTCTCCTCTCTGGGGATAATAAAAACTAACCAGGGAACTGACAGAGGGCCTCATCAACACATCCACATCGACCACACACACAAAAGAAAACCGTACCCTCCAGCTACTAATTATAATGCTAACTTGCAAAATTTCCCTGCATTTTATTTATATTTTTTTTTATTTTTTTTTTTTTGAGACAGAGTCTCACTCTGTTGCCCAGGCTAGAGTGAGTGCCGTGGCGTTAGCCTAGCTCACAGCAACCTCAAACTCCTGAGCTCAAGCGATCCTCCTGTCTCAGCCTCCCGAGTAGCTGGGACTACAGGCATGCGCCACCATGCCCGGCTAATTTTTTTTTTCCATATATATTTTTAACTGTCCATATAACTTCTTTCTATTTTTAGTAGAGATGGGGTCTCACTCTTGCTCAGGCTGGTCTCGAACTCCTGAGCCCAAACGATCCGCCCACCTCGGCCTCCCAGAGTGCTAGGATTACAGGCGTGAGCCACCGCGCCCGGCCTGCATTTTAAAATAATGGAAAAATGGTGGTGGGATGATACGTAGAAGAATGGCTTCTTGTCAGTCTCCACTAACAAAAATAGGCAACACCAAGTCAGCTACTCCTCAGCATAGTTATGTCCGTGGCAGCCTTCTTGGGTTTCAGGAGGCACAAACAAACGTTATCACAATTATGGTGAAACGCTGAAAACCTCCAAATAATTTTCAACGTACTGGCTAATTGAAAAGCTCCGCGGCATACCTCTTGGAACAAGTCAGTTACCTGTTCCCAGCAAAGAGGAGTATATAGAACCATGGTGGATTTCCAGCTGATGAAGTAAAGGATTATTAAAGGAACGGGATGACCATGGGGATCATCGTTAATTCTCTGAAACAGAATCCGCCCTTTTCACCTGCCAAACACATGCCCACTTCTCCTCTCTGGGGATAATAAAAACTAACCAGTGAACTGACAGAGGGCCTGACCCACCCATCCACATCGACCACACAAAAAGAAAAACTGTACCCTCCAGCTACTAATTATAATGCTAACTTGCAAATTTTCCCTGCTTTTTAAAACAATGGAAGAATGGTGGTGGGATGATACTTAGAAGAATGGGTTCTTGTCTGTCTCCACTAACAAAAATAGGCAACACCAAGTCAGCTACTCCTCAGCATAGTTATGTCTGTCGCAGGCTTCTTGGGTTTCAGGAGGCACATACAAACGTTATCAAAATTATGGTGAAACGCTGAAAACCTGCAAATAATTTTCAACGTACTGGTTAATTTGAAAACTCTCCAGCATACTTCTTGGAACAAGCCAGGTACCTGTGTCCACGCATAGAGAAGTATATAGAGCCATGGTGGATTCCCAGCTCATGAAGCAAAGGACTCTTAAAGGAACAGGATTACCATGCGGATCCTGTTTAATTCTCTGAAACAGATCCGCAGTTTTCACCTGCCATACTAATACCAACTTCTCCTCTCTGGGGATAATAAAAACAAACCAGCGAACTGACAGAGGGCCTGACCAACACATCCACACCGACCCCACAGGAAAAAAAAAAAAAACACCGTAGCCTCCAGCTACTAATTATAATGCTAACTTGCAAAATTTTCCTGCATTTTTAAACAATGGAAAAATGATGGTGAGATGATACTTAGAAGAATGGATTCTTGTCAGTCTGCACTAACAAAAATAGGCAAAACCAAGTCAGCTACGCCTCAGCATCGTTATGTTCGTGGCAGCCATCTTGGGTTTCAGGAGGCACAAACCAACGTTAAGTTATCACAATTATGGTGAAACGCTGAACACCTGCAAATAATTTTCAACGTAGTGGTTAATTGAAAAGCTCTGGGGCATACTTCTTGGAACAAGCCAGTTACCTGTTCCCACGCAAAGAGGAGTATATACAACCATGGTGGATTTCCAGCTGATGAAATAAAGGATTATTAAAGGAACGGGATGACCATGGGTATCATCGTTAATTCTCTGAAACAGAATCCGCCCTTTTCCCCTGCCAAACACATGCCCACTTCTCCTCTCTGGGGATAATAAAAACTAACCAGCGAACTGACAGAGGGCCTGACCCCCCCATCCACATCGACCACACACAAAAAAAAAAAACCGTACCCTCCAGCTACTAATTATAATGCTAACTTGCAAAATTTCCCTGCATTTTAAAACAATGGAAAAATGGTGGTGGGATGATGCTTAGAAGAATGGCTTCTTGTCAGTCTCCACTAACAAAAATAGGCAACACCAAGTCAGCTACTCCTCAGCATAGTTATGTCCGTCGCAGCCTTCTTGGGTTTCAGGAGACACAAACAAACGTTATCACAATTATGGTGAAACGCTGAACACCTGCAAATAATTTTCAACATAGTGGTTAATTGAAAAGCTCTGCGGCATACTTCTTGGAACAAGCCAATTACCTGTTCCCCCGCAAAGAGGAGTATATAGAACCATGGTGGATTTCCAGCTGGTGTAATAAAGGATTATTAAAGGAATGGGATGACCATGGGGATCATCGTTAATTCTCTGAAACAGAATCCGCCCTTTTCACCTGCCAAACACATGCCCACTTCTCCTCTCTGGGGATAATAAAAACTAACCAGCGAACTGACAGAGGGCCTGACCCCCCCATCCACATCGACCACACACACAAAAAAAAAACCGTACCCTCCAGCTACTAATTATAATGCTAACTTGCAAAATTTCCCTGCATTTTTAAACAAGGGAAAAATGGTGGTGGGATGATACTTAGAAGAATGGCTTCTTGTCAGTCTCCATGAACAAAAATAGGCAACACCAAGTCAGCTACTCCTCAGCATAGTTTTGTCCGTCGCAGCCTTCTTGGGTTTCAGGAGGCACAAACAAACGTTATCACAATTATGGTGAAACGCTGAACACCTGCAATTAATTTTCATCGTAGTGGTTAATTGAAAAGCTCTGCGGCATACTTCTTGGAACAAGCCAGTTACCTGTTCCCACGCAAAGAGGAGTATATAGAACCATGGTGGATTTCCAGCTGATGAAGTAAAGGATTATTAAAGGAACGGGATGACCATGGGGATCATCGTTAATTCTCTGAAACAGAATCCCCCCTTTTCTCCTGCCAAACACATGCCCACTTCTCCTCTCTGGGTATAATAAAAACTAACCAGCGAACTGACAGAGGGCCTGACCCCCCCATCCACATCGACCACACAAAAAAAAAACCGTACCCTCCAGCTACTAATTATAATGCTAACTTGCAAAATTTCCCTGCATTTTAAAACAATGGAAAAATGGTGGTGGGATGATACTTAGAAGAATGGCTTCTTGTCTGTCTCCACTAACAAAAATAGGCAACACCAAGTCAGCTACTCCTCAGCATAGTTATGTCCGTCGCAGCCTTCTTGGCTTTCAGGAGGCACATACAAACGTTATCACAATTATGGTGAAACGCTGAAAACCTGCAAATAATTTTCAACGTACTGGTTAATTTGAAAACTCTCCAGCATACTTCTTGGAACTAGCCAGGTACCTGTGCCCACGCATAGAGGAGTATATAGAAACATGGTGGAATCCCAGCTGATGAAGCAAAGGATTCTTAAAGGAATGAGATGACCATGCGGATCCTGTTTGATTCTCTGAAACAGAGTCCGCACTTTTCACCTGCCAAACACATGCCCATTACTCTTCTCTGGGGATAATAAAAACAAACCAGCGATCTTACAGAGGTCCTGAATGCGGGGAGTTAGCTACGCTCCCTGCAAAGAGGTCCTTTTCTCTTTGTTCTGATCAGATCTCTAAGTTGACTACGCCAGTTTGCAGGGAGTTAGCTACGCTCCCTGCAAAGAGGTTTTTTCTTCCGATCAGGTCTCTCAGGCAGGGGTCATCGCAAAGGATGAAAAATATAGTAGGAAACAGAAATAAAAATATAAAGTAATGGCAATAATAATACACAGAGCCGAAGATATAATTTATAAAGTGAAAGTTTATGAAAATAGATAAAGAAGGGTATCCGGATGGAAATATTTTACCCGCATCAAATATTTCCCCGACTGAAACTCCACATAGGTATTATATAGGGTACATACAGGCTCCGGTTGCCAAGGGCAACGGGATTTTGATACTAACAGGCAGTTTGCTTTAGGGTCAAAGTCTCCTAAAAGTCTTCTACAGATCCTTTAACTAACTCTAACTAGGGGAACAATGGGTTATAAAATCTTCTTGGGGCAAACTTCTAAGTTTTATGATAAGGCTATTACTTTAGCAACAAACAGAGACATCTTGGCTCTGGTGATTTTGTTCTTGGAGACAGAGATGATCCCAGAAGTCAACATGGGCTGTGCTTTGTGTTAATTACTTGAACCGCATGGTTCCATCTGGGCCCGGCTTGGGCATTAGCATATCTATCTGATTAGCTCTCATCTCCGGGGGTCCACCTGTCAGCAGCACCAGCAACCTTTGGTCCTAAGGGAGGCCTGCCTTGTCTTTCAAAACAGGTGAGAACCAAAGGCCCAGTTTACAGCTGTCTCCTTGAGATGCAGCTTCTACTGACCAGCAAGACGCCCTCCTGAGACGAGGCAGCTTTTGAACTAACACATTTATCTTTTCCTTAAGGCAAAGCCTTATTTGACTTCTGAAATCAAATCTTGTCTCCAGAAATACAGGGGGCATTTCTACAACTCAGTATTCTTAGGCTCAACATCTCCCCCTTTTTTATTTTTTGAAGAAAGTTGATGGAGTTGGACAGCCATCACAGCGAGGAGTTGGTCTCTGGATTCTTGTCTGCTTCGGAGTTTTCTCCAGACTATAAATAAACACAAGCAAAGGATTAAAATAATGCTAAAAGTTACAATAGTGGAACTCCCATAGATCTTAAGATGATAAAGTGGATCTGCTGACTCCAAACCAGAAGAGATGTCATCAATAATGTCAGCTTCAGAGAGCAATTTAAGTTTGTGACTGAAGGTACTTAATATTTCTTGTTGTAAATTTTTAATCTCTTCAGTCAGATTTCCTTGATTAAGTAGATGTTTTTTGATGTTTTCCCAAGGAAACCGAGTTTGATTATATATATGAGGTGTAACACAAAATTGAGTGATATTCCAATCACAAAGAAGTCTAAGTTGCTTTTGTAGACTTATAACCTGGTCTCCCAACAAGGTGACTGCTTGCTGTAAGTCAGCCACTTGAGTAGCTAATTTAGAGTCAATTTGATTTTGTGTAGACCATAATTGATTTGAATCATGGTGCCAGTTTTGAACAAATTCAGTGGTCTGAACGGTCTGATGTAGAGCCACACCTGCGGTGGCCGCAGAAGCAGTGACAGCAATGATTCCCAAAATAGCTGCTATTAAGAGACCAATAAATCTTTTTGTACGTTTAAGAATGTGGTTAAGTAGTTTATCCAAAAGGAACATTGCTGGTGTTTCTTGCCAGACTCTATTCATTTTAACAGGTAACCACAGTCCTGTTCTGGCTTTGAAAATATAAAGTGTTTCTTTATAAGGGTTGAACTTTATAGAATTCTTAATACAGGTATAATAAGAACAGTTGTCACAGGTCACTAGGAAAGAAGGTTCTTTATAAACAGCATGTCCAATCATAAATAAGTAAGGCAGTCTAACACAAACTTGAATATAATGAGTAGAATTTAAATTAAAAGTCCATTCTCGGCTATTGTTTGTATCCAGTGTGTGTGCTAATCCAGGCCTGCAAAGGGTGCAAAGCAGCTGATATTTTCCACAATTGATCATGAATAGGGCCATCTAAAATATGAGGAGCTGGAGAGCTCATACCATCATTGAGCCATGTAATATGACTTTTAAGGTCAGTGTCTTTTACAGACACCGAGGTGGCAGTTTTATTCCAATGAAGCTTTTTAAAATTGTGAGAGGAGGCAGGATGTCCATAGGGACTCCAGTCTAGGACAACACCATAAGATGTGGACCCAGCAAGAATGCGCCCCGTGTGAGCTCTATAATTGTCCCATTGTACCCACGTTTTAGGATCAGAAATTATTACTTTCTTACAAAGGGGTATATCTGTGGGTGCAATTTTAGAATGCCCAATAGTGATGTGTCTGGTTGCCAGACACTCTTACCACCATGCTCACCACGCAGATCATGGCAAGAAAAAGATTTACAGACGTTTTAGGTACAAATGTCCGGTTCAATATCTTGTCTGCTTCTTTGTATGTTCTCTTCAGCTGTCCCCACGTCATGGTCTGTGCCTGACGTGTCTTCTGCTTTTTCCCCTTGAGTTTCCACTCTGGGTTTGATTCTTCTGCTTGGAATCCAGACTGTTGGTCTGTCATCTGTCAAAACACAAGCAAAAACTCTCCCCCACACCTTTGCCCATCCTTTTTTCCATTTATTTTCTACATTATCTTTCCACCAGATAGGCTGGTGAGGGAAAGAGTCTGATTGTGGACTCCCATTCCAATGCTTTTCTATTGCTGTTAATTTATCTTCCTTATGAATATTCAAAAAATTTTAGGTAAATAAGGCTTGATTTATTCTGTCTTTGGGAGACTGTCTACCTCCCCCTTTTTGTTTTAATAACATGTTTTTTAAAGTTTGATGTGTACGTTCTATAATACCTTGTCCTTGAGGATTATAAGGAATGCCAGTAATGTGCTTGATGTCTCATTTAATATAAAAAGCTGCAAAAGAATGACTAGTGTAAGCAGGGCCATTGTCAGTTTTAATGGTGGCTGGGACTCCCATTTATACAAAACAGGAGTGTAAACGTGAAAGTACATGTCTAACAGTTTCTCCAGAGGATGGAGTAGCCATAATAAGACTGGAATAAGTATCTACAGTAACACGTACAATACCTAACTTGCCAAATTTAGGAATATGAGTAACATCCATTTGCCATAATTCATTTGGCGAGAGACCTCGAGGATTAAGTCCTGCAGAAAATTTAAGCTGATTAATTAATTGACAAGTGGGACAATGAGAAACAATACGTTTGGCTTGATTATTAATTGTATAATTATATTGATTATTTTTAAATCAGTTAACATTTGCCATTTGCCAGATTTCTTTTTAATAACAAATATAGGAGAATTCCACGGACTGGTGGACTCCTCTATATGTCCTGCTTGTAATTGTTCTTCTCCTAATATTTGAAGAGCACCCAATTTTTCTTGGTTTAGTGGCCACTGCTCTGTCCATATAGGCTTTTGTGATATCCAATTTAAAGCCAGAGCATAATGGTGCTTTTCAGCAGCAGTGGCCGCTATCCAAAATTTGGATAGCATAAACCATGCCGAGAAGTATGTGCCTTTGGTGCCTCGAAAGTCTTAGCCCCTTGGCTCCTTTTACCCAAACCAAAACAAGGGTTACAATTCATATTTAACATAATCTGTTTAGCAGGAGCAGATGTATTAGGTATATTGATGTATGCTCCCCATTGCTGTAACAAATCTCTTCCCCACAAATTAATAGTGATGTTAGCCACGTAAGGTTTTAAAGTGGCTGTCTGTCCATCAGGACCTGAACAATTTAAAATTTGTCGACTTTGAAATATGTCAGTCATCGTTCCTATTCCGGTAAGAACAGTAGGAACTTCTTGTAAAGGCCAAGCCCTTGGCCAAAAACTTTTAGAAATAATTGTAACATCAGCCCCAGTATCTACAAGTCCAACAAAAGATTTGCCATTTAACTTAATCTCTAATTGAGGTCTCTGGTCATTAATTAAAGCTTGCCAATACACTTTAGTTCCAGTGCTCCCAAAACCTCCTTGCCTTAGAACTTCTGTATATAAGGTAACAATAGAAGTTGTGCAATACGGTCTCTAGCCTGAATAAGATAATCAAAATTGGAACTCATCATTAACTGAAATTTTTCCTGAGTAATCTGAATCAACTATACCCAAATGTACTGAAATCCCTTTTAAGGTAAGAGAGCTCCGGTCAGTGATAAAAGCTCCGGAAAGTTGTTTATAATTTTTTTTTTTTTTTCCAAAATGTCCTTTACGGACGTAATCGAGACATTTTACGACAGTTTTTTGCTTTCTGGGAATGCCTTTCCCACTGCTAGCCTCAGCCAACATTTGTATTTTAAAAGCCTCTGATTTAACTTTTCGGCGAAACCCTTTTTTTTTTTTTTTGAGCGGCGGATGTAAAAGCCGCTAACATTTTGAATTAGTATTATTAAAAGCCAATATATGTAATATTAAATTTTTTAAGTCAGGCGGACTAACCGTTTTTTGCACATCTTGTAATCTAGTGATAAAATCTACATAAGTTTCATTAACATTTTCTTTAACATCTTACACAAGAAAACACAGACTGTTTAGGAGAAGCTATCTTCTCTTATGTTCTAATACAGCACTGTTGAATTTGAGCAATAACCTGATCATCTTTTCTAAGATCTTAGTTTGTTCTTTAAAAGTTTTTTTTTTTTTTTTAACAGCCTCTCTCAACTGTGGATCATGCTTCAGGGAATCATTTGCATTAGAGAGTAGCGGTTCCCAAGCTTAAAGCGGCTGACTTGAGCCGCGCAGAGAGCTCTTAAAGTGAAAGTTCTCCTTTAGAATTCTTTCTTTTTCTCTTTTCTATATTTTCTATAGACCCGAGAAGAGGGTCGGTACCTACTTTTATTGGCTTTGTCTTATCCTGGCCCAATGCAGACGGAAGGTCCCAATTGACCTTCTCTTTTCTGCTAAAAACAGGCTCCAGATCTTTTACTAAGCTTATTTTAGGACGGATATCCTCCGTCTCGCTAAAAGAGAATTCTGAGTTAGAATGAAACAGCTGTAGAGCTTGAGAAATTAAAGAGCAGAGCTTTTAAATACATAGAGAAATTTAATTTATTTATTTATTTATTTATTTATTTTCGGAGCGCTTTTCATAATGTTTTCAGCGCCAACTACTTTTGCTGCAGCTTGAACTCACCCAGAGGTGGGAACCAATCACAGTGCTTGGAAATTAAATTAACAATTTCTCGAGATTTTTCTTTTTGGCAATTACTCTAGTACTCTTTAATAAGCTCTCAACAATTCGACATACTCAGAAAAGATAGTCTTCCTCATTATTTTAATCCGGACAGAATAATAATTTACTTTGCCCTGGAGATGTTCACTTACCTCTCACTAGGTAAGACGCGCGCGTGACTTTCAATCCACTCCAGGTCCCTTGCGATGCAATTCGGGAAATCTTCGCTCGAGCAAAGCCTTTTGCCTTCAAGACCCTATCGGAGTGTCCTGCCGACTACGCCAGTTTGCGGGGAGTTAGCTACGCTCCCCGCAAAGAGGTCCTTTTTTTTTGTTTGTTTGTTTATAAAGTGAAAGTTTATGAAAATAGATAAAGGAGGGTACCCGGATGGAAATATTTTACCCGCATCAAATATTTCCCCGACTGAAACTCCACACAGGTATTATATAGGGTACATACAGGCTCCGGTTGCCAAGGGCAACGGGATTTTGATACTAACAGGCAGTTTGCTTTAGGGTCAAAGTCTCCTAAAAGTCTACTACAGATCCTTTAACTAACTCTAACTAGGGGAACAATGGGTTATAAAATCTTCTTGGGGCAAACTTCTAAGTTTTATGATAAGGCTATTACTTTAGCAACAAACAGAGACATCTTGGCTCTGGTGATTGTGTTCTTGGAGACAGAGATGATCCCAGAAGTCAACATGGGCTGTGCTTTGTGTTAATTACTTGAACCGCATGGTTCCATCTGGGCCCGGCTTGGGCATTAGCATATCTATCTGATTAGCTCTCATCTCCGGGGGTCCACCTGTCAGCAGCACCAGCAACCTTTGGTCCTAAGGGAGGCCTGCCTTGTCTTTCAAAACAGGTGAGAACCAAAGGCCCAGTTTACAGCTGTCTCCTTGAGATGCAGCTTCTACTGACCAGCAAGACGCCCTCCTGAGACGAAGCAGCTTTTGAACTAACACATTTATCTTTTCCTTAAGGCAAAGCCTTATTTGACTTCTGAAATCAAATCTTGTCTCCAGAAATACAGGGGGCATTTCTACAACTCAGTATTCTTAGGCTCAACACCTGAACACCCATCCTGACCGACCCCACAAAAAAAAAAAGTACCCTCCAGCTACTAATTATAATGCCAATTTGCAAAATTTCCCTGCATTTTTAAACAATGGAGAAATGATGGTGGGATGATACTTAGAAGAATGGCTTCTTGTCAGTCTCCACTGAAAAAAATAGGGAACACCAAGTCAGCTACGGCTCAGCATAGTTATGTCCATAGCAGCCATATTTGGTTTCAGTAGGCACATACACACGTTATCACAATTATGGTGAAACGCTGAAAACCTGCAAAGGATTTTCAACATACTGGTTAATTGAAAAGCTCTGAGGCATACTACTTGGAACAAGCCAGTTTTCTGTGCCCACGCATAGAGAAGTATATAGAACCATGGTGGATTCCCAGCTCATGAAGCAAAGGATTCTTAAAGGAACGGGATTACCATGCGGATACTGTTTAATTCTCTGAAACAGATCCGCAGTTTTCACCTGCCATACTAATACCCACTTCTCCTCTCTGGGGATAATAAAAACAAACCAGCGAACTGACAGAGGGCCTTACCAACACATCCACACCGACCGCACAGGAAAAAAAAAAAAAAAAAAACACCGTAGCCTCCAGCTACTAATTATAATGCTAACTTGCAAAATTTTCCTGCATTTTTAAACAATGGAAAAATGATGGTGAGATTATACTTAGAAGAATGGATTCTTGTCAGTCTCCACTAATAAAAATAGGCAAAACCAAGTCAGCTACGCCTCAGCATCGTTATGTTCGTGGCAGCCATCTTGGGTTTCAGGAGGCACAAACAAACGTTATCACAATTATGGTGAAACGCTGAACACCTGCAAATAATTTTCAACGTAGTGGTTAATTGAAAAGCTCTGCGGCATACTTCTTGGAACAAGCCAGTTACCTGTTCCCACGCAAAGAGGAGTATATAGAACCATGGTGGATTTCCAGCTGATGAAGTAAAGGATTATTAAAGGAACGGGATGAGCATGGGGATCATCGTTAATTCTCTGAAACAGAATCTGCCCTTTTCACCTGCCAAACACATGCACACTTCTCCTCTCTGGGGATAATAAAAACTAACCAGCGAACTGACAGAGAGCCTGGCCCCCCCATCCACATCGACCACACACACAAAAAAAACCGTACCCTCCAGCTACTAATTATAATGCTAACTTGCAAAATTTCCCTGCATTTTAAAACAATGCAAAAATGGTGGTGGGATGATACTTAGAAGAATGGCTTCTTGTCTGTCTCCACTAACAAAAATAGGCAACACCAAGTCAGCTACTCCTCAGCATAGTTATGTCCGTCGCAGCCTTCTTGGGTTTCAGGAGGCACATACAAACGTTATCAAAATTATGGTGAAACGCTGAAAACCTGCAAATAATTTTCAACGTAGTGGTTAATTGAAAAGCTCTGTGGCATACTTCTTGGGTCAAGCCAGGTACCTGTGCCCACGCATAGAAGAGTATATAGAAACATGGTGGAATCCTAGCTGATGAAGCATACGATTCTTAAAGGAATGAGATGACCATGCGGATCCTGTTTAATTCTCTGAAACAGAATCCGCACTTTTCACCTGCCAAACACATGCCCACTTCTCCTCTCTGGGGATAATAAAAAGAAAACAGTGAATTGACAGAGGGCCTGACCAACCCATCCACACTGACCCCACAAAAAAAAAAAAAAAAAGTACCCTCCAGCTACTAATTATAATGCTAACTTGCAAAATTTCCCTGCATTTTTAAACAATGGAAAAATGATGGTGGGATGATACTTAGAAGAATGGCTTCTTGTCAATCTCCACTAACAAAAATAGGCCACACGAAGTCAGCTACGCCTCAGGATACTTATGTCCTTGGCAGCCATATTGGGTTTGAGGAGACACATACACACGTTATCACAATTATGGTGAAACGCTGAAAACCTGCAAAGGATTTTCAACATACTGGTTAATTGAAAAGCTCTGAGGCATACTTCTTGGAACAAGCCAGTTTCCTGTGCCCACGCATAGAGAAGTATATAGAACCATGGTGGATTCCCAGCTCATGAAGCAAAGGATTCTTAAAGGAACGGGATTACCATGCGGATCCTGTTTAATTCTATGAAACAGATCCGCAGTTTTCACCTGCCATACTAATACCCACTTCTCCTCTCTGGGGATAATAAAAACAAACCAGCCAACTGACAGAGGGCCTGACAAACACATCCACACCGACCCCACAGGAAAAAAAAAAAAAAAAAAAACACCGTAGCCTCCAGCTACTAATTATAATGATAACTTGCAAAATTTCCCTGCATTTATAAACAATGGAAAAATGGTGGTGGGATGATACTTAGAAGAATGGCTTCTTGTCAGTCTCCACTAACAAAAATAGGCAACACCAAGTCAGCTACTCCTCAGCATAGTTATGTCCGTCGCAGCCTTCTTGGGTTTCAGGAGGCACAAACAAACGTTATCACAATTATGGTGAAACGCTGAACACCTGCAAATAATTTTCAACGTAGTGGTTAATTGAAAAGCTCTGCGGCATACTTCTTGGAACAAGCCAGTTACCTGTTCCCACGCAAAGAGGAGTATATACAACCATGGTGGATTTCCAGCTGATGAAGTAAAGGATTATTAAAGGAACGGGATGACCATGGGGATCATCGTTAATTCTCTGAAACAGAATCCGCCCTTTTCACCTGCCAAACACATGCCCACTTCTCCTCTCTGGGGATAATAAAAACTAACCAGCGAACTGACAGAGGGCCTGACCCCCCCATCCACATCGACCACACACAAAATAACCGTACCATCCAGCTACTAATTATAATGCTAACATGCAAAATTTCCCTGCATTTTAAAACAATGCAAAAATGGTGGTGGGATGATACTTAGAACAATGGCTTCCTGTCTGTCTCCACTAACAAAAATAGGCAACACCAAGTCAGCCACTCCTCAGCATAGTTATGTCCGTCGCAGCCTTCTTGGGTTTCAGGAGGCACATACAAACGTTATCAAAATTATGGTGAAACGCTGAAAACCTGTAAATAATTTTCAACGTACTGGTTAATTTGAAAACTCTCCAGCATACTTCTTGGAACAAGCCAGGTACCTGTGCCCTCGCATAGAGTAGTATATAGAAACATGGTGGAATCCCAGCTGATGAAGCAAACGATTCTTAAAGGAATTAGATGACCATGCGGATCCTGTTTAATTCTCTGAAACAGAATCCGCACTTTTCACCTGCCAAACACATGCCCACTTCTCCTCTCTGGGGATAATAAAAACAAATCAGTGAATTAACAGATGGCCTGACCAACCCATCCACACTGACCCCACAAAAAAAAAAAAGTACCCTCCAGCTACTTATTTTAATGCTAACTTGCAAAATTTCTCTGCATTTTTAAACAATGGAAAAATGAGGGCGGGATGATACTTAGAAGAATGGCTTCTTGTCAGTCTCCACTAACAAAAATAGGCAACACGAAGTCAGCTACGACTCAGCATACTTATGTCCTTGGCAGCCATATTGGGTTTCTGGAGACACATACACACGTTATCACAATTATGGTGAAACGCTGAAAACCTGCAAAGGATTTTCAACATACTGGTTAATTGAAAAGCTCTGAGGCATACTTCTTGGAACAAGCCAGTTTCCTGTGCCCACGCATAGAGAAGTATATAGAACCATGGTGGATTCCCAGCTCATGAAGCAAAGGATTCTTAAAGGAACAGGATTATCATGCGGATCGTGTTTAATTCTCTGAAACAGACCGCAGTTTTCACCTGCCATACTAATACCCACTTCTCCTCTCTGGGGATAATAAAAACAAACCAGCCAACTGACAGAGGGCCTGACCAACACATCGACACCGACCCCACAGGAAAAAAAAAAAAAACACCGTAGCCTCCAGCTACTAATTATAATGCTAACTTGCAAAATTTTCCTGCATTTTTAAACAATGGAAAAATGATGGTGAGATGATACTTAGAAGAATGGATTCTTGTCAGTCTCCACTAACAGTAATAGGGAAAACCAAATCAGCTACGCCTCAGCATCGTTATGTTCGTGGCAGCCATCTTGGGTTTCAGGAGGCACAAACAAACGTTATCACAATTATGGTGAAACCCTGAACACCTGCAAATAATTTTCAACGTAGTGGTTAATTGAAAAGCTCTGCGGCATACTTCTTGGAACAAGCCAGTTACCTGTTCCCACGCAAAGAGGAGTATATAGAACCATGGTGGATTTCCACCTGATGAAGTAAAGGATTATTAAAGGAACGGGATGACCATGGGGATCATCGTTAATTCTCTGAAACAGAATCCGCCCTTTTCCCCTGCCAAACACATGCCCACTTCTCCTCTCTGGGGATAATAAAAACTAACCAGCGAACATCTAGAGGGCCTTGCACCCACATCCACAGCGACCCCACAAAAAAAAAGTACCCTCCAGCTACTAATTATAATACTAACTTGCAAAATTTCCCTGCATTTTAAAACAATGGAAAAATGGTGGTGGGATGATACTTAGAAGAATGGCTTCTTGTCAGTCTCCACTAACAAAAATAGGCAACACCAAGTCAGCTACTCCGCAGCATAGTTATGTCCGTCGCAGCCTTCTTGGGTTTCAGAAGGCACAAACAAACGTTATCACAATTATGGTGAAACGCTGAACACCTGCAAATAATTTTCAACGTAGTGGTTAATTGAAAAGCTCTGCGGCATACTTCTTGGAACAAGCCAGTTACTTGTTCCCACGTAAAGAGGAGTATATAGAACCATGGTGGATTTCCAGCTGATGAAGTTAAGGATTATTAAAGAACGGGATGCCCATGGGGATCATCGTTAATTCTCTGAAACAGAATCTGCCCTTTTCACCTGCCAAACACATGCCCACTTCTCCTCTCCGGGGATAATAAAAACTAACCAGCGAACTGACAGAGGGCCTGACCCCCCCATCCACATCGACCACACACACAAAAAAACCGTACCCTCCAGCTACTAATTATAATGCTAACTTGCAAAATTTCCCTGCATTTTAAAACAATGGAAAAATGGTGGTGGGATGATACTTAGAAGAATGGCTTCTTGTCTGTCTCCACTAACAAAAATAGGCAACACCAAGTCAGCTTCTCCTCAGCATAGTTATGTCCGTCGCAGCCTTCTTGGGTTTCAGGAGGCACATACAAACGTTATCAAAATTATGGTGAAACGCTGAAAACCTGCAAATAATTTTCAACGTACTGGTTAATTTGAAAACTCTCTAGCATACTTCTTGGAACAAGCTAGGTACCTGTGCCCACGCATAGAGGAGTATATAGAAATATGGTGGAATCCCAGCTGATGAAACAAAGGTTGCTTAAAGGAATGAGATGACCATGCGGATCCTGTTTAATTCTCTGAAACAGAATCCGCACTTTTCACCTGCCAAACACACGCCCACTTCTCCTCTCTGGGGATAATAAAAACAAACCAGTGAATTGACAGATGGCCTGACCAACCCATCCACACTGACCCCACAAAAAAAAAAAAAGTACCCTCCAGCTACTAATTATAATGCTAACTTGCAAAATTTCCCTGCATTTTTAAACAATGGAAAAATGATGGTGGGATTATACTTAGAAGAATGGCTTCTTGTCAGTCTCCACTAACAAAAATAGGCAACACGAAGACAGCTACGCCTCAGCATACTTATGTCCTTGGCAGCCATATTGGGTTTCAGGAGACACATACAAACGTTATGAGAATTATGGTGAAACGCTGAAAACCTGTAAATAAATTTCAACGTACTGCTTAATTGAAAACCTCTGCGGCATACTTCTTGGAACAAGCCAGGTACCTGTGCCCACACATAGAGGAGTATATAGAACCATGGTGGATTCCCAGCTGATGAAGCAAAAGTTTCCTAAAGGAACGGGATGGGCATGCCGATCCTGTTTCATTCTCTGAAACAGAATCCGAACTTTTCACCTGCCAAACACATGCCCACTTCTCCTCTCTGGGGATAATAAAAACTAACCAGCGAACTGACCGAGGGCCTGACCCCCCCCATCCACATCGACCACACACAAAAAAAACCCGTACCCTCCAGCTACTAATTATAATGCTAACTTGCAAAATTTCCCTGCCTTTTAAAACAATGGAAAAATGGTGGTGGGATGATACTTGAAGAATGGCTTCTTGTCTGTCACCACTAACAAAAATAGGCAATACCAAGTCAGCTACTCCTCAGCATAGTTATGTCCGTCGCAGACTTCTTGGGTTTCAGGAGGCACATACAAACGTTATCAAAATTATGGTGAAACGCTGAAAACCTGCAAATAATTTTCAACGTACTGGTTAATTTGAAAACTCTCCAGCAGACTTCTTGGAACAAGCTAGGTACCTGTGCCCACGCATAGAGGAGTGTATAGAAACATGGTGGAATCCCAGCTGATGAAGAAAAGGTTGCTTAAAGGAATGAGATGACCATGCGGATCCTGTTTAATTCTCTGAAACAGAATCCGCACTTTTCACCTGCCAAACACATGCCCACTTCTCCTCTCTGGGGATAATAAAAACAAACCAGCGATCTCACAGAGGGCCTGAACACCCATCCTGACCGACCCCACAAAAAAAAAAAGTACCCTCCAGCTACTAATTATAATGCCAATTTGCAAAATTTCCCTGCATTTTTAAACAATGGAGAAATGATAGTGGGATGATACTTAGAAGAATGGCTTCTTGTCAGTCTCCACTGAGAAAAATAGGCAACACTAAGTCAGCTACGCCTCAGCATAGTTATGTCCGTAGCAGCCATATTTGGTTTCAGTAGGCACATACACACGTTATCACAATTATGGTGAAACGCTGAAAACCTGCAAAGGATTTTCAACATACTGGTTAATTGAAAAGCTCTGCGGCATACTTCTTGGAACAAGCCAGTTTCCTGTGCCCACGCATAGAGAAGTATATAGAACCATGGTGGATTCCCAGCTCATGAAGCAAAGGATTCTTAAAGGAACGGGATTACCATGCGGATCCTGTTTAATTCTCTGAAACAGATCCGCAGTTTTCACCTGCCATACTAATACCCACTTCTCCTCTCTGGAGATAATAAAAACAAACCAGCGAACTGACAGAGGGCCTGACCAACACATCCACACCGACTGCACAGGAAAAAAAAAAAAAAAAAACCACCGTAGCCTCCAGCTACTAATTATAATGCTAACTTGCAAAATTTTCCTGCATTTTTAAACAATGGAAAAATGATGCTGAGATGATACTTGGAAGAATGGATTCTTGTCAGCCTCCACTAACAAAAATAGGCAAAACCAAGTCAGCTACGCCTCAGCATAGTTATGTTCGTGGCAGCCCTCTTGGGTTTCAGGAGGCACAAACAAACGTTATCACAATTATGGTGAAACGCTGAACACCTGCAAATAATTTTCAACGTACTGGTTAATATGAAAACTCTCCAGCATACTTCTTGGAACAAGCCAGTTACCTGTTCCCACGCAAAGAGGAGTATATAGAACCATGGTGGATTTCCAGCTGATGAAGTAAAGGATTATTAAAGGAATGGTATGACCATGGGGAATCATCGTTAATACTCTGAAACAGAATCCGCCCTTTTCACCTGCTAAACACATGCCCACTTCTCCTCTCTGGGGATAATAAAAACTAACCAGCGAACTGACAGAGGGCCTGACCCCCCCATCCACATCGACCACACAAAAAAAAAAAACCGTACCCTCCAGCTACTAATTATAATGCTAACTTTCAAAATTTCCCTGCATTTTAAAACAATGGAAAAATAGTGGTGGGATGATACTTAGAAGAATGGCTTCTTGTCAGTCTCCACTAACAAAAATAGGCAACACCAAGTCAGCTACTCCTGAGCATAGTTATGTCTGTCGCAGCCTTCTTGGGTTTCAGGAGGCACATACTAACGTTATCAAAATTATGGTGAAACGCTGAAAACCTGCAAATAATTTTCAACGTAGTGGTTAATTGAAAAGCTCGGCGGCATACTTCTTGGAACAAGCCAGGTACCAGTGCCCACGCCTAGAGGAGTATATAGAAACATGGTGGAATCCCAGCTGAAGGAGCAAAGGATTCTTAAACGAATGAGATGACCATGCGGATCCTGTTTAATTCTCTGAAACAGAATCCGCACTTTTCACCTGCCAAACACATGCCCCCTTCTCCTCTCCGGGGATAATAAAAACTAACCAGCGAACTGACAGAGGGCCTGACCCCCCCATCCACATCGACCACACACAAAAAAAAACCGTACCCTCCAGCTACTAATTATAATGCTAACTTGCAAAATTTCCCTGAATTTTAAAACAATGCAAAAATGGTGGTGGGATGATACTTAGAAGAATGGCTTCTTGTCTGTCTCCACTAACAAAAATAGGCAACACCAAGTCAGCTACTCCTCAGCATAGTTATGTCCGTCGCAGCCTTCTTGGGTTTCAGGAGGCACATACAAACGTTATCAAAATTATGGTGAAACGCTGAAAACCTGCAAATAATTTTCAACGTAGTGGTTAATTGAAAATCTCTGCGGCATACTTCTTGGAACAAGCCAGTTTCCTGTGCCCACGCATAGAGGAGTATATAGAAACATGGTGGAATCCCAGCTGATGAAGCAAAGGATTCTTAAAGGAATGAGATGACCATGCGGATCCTGTTTAATTCTCTGAAACAGAATCCGCACTTTTCACCTGCCAAACACATGCCCACTACTCTTCTCTGGCGATAATAAAAACAAACCAGCGAACTGACAGAGGGCCTGACCAACACATCCACACAGACCCCACAGGAAAATAAAAAGAAAAACACCGTAGCCTCCAGCTACTAATTATAATGCTAACCTGCAAAATTTTCCTGCATTTTTAAACAATGGAAAAGTGATGGTAAGATGATACTTAGAAGAATACATTCTTGTCTGTCTCCACTAACAAATATAGGCAAAACCAAATCAGCTACGCCTCAGCATCGTTATGTTCGTGGCAGCCATCTTCGGTTTCAGGAGGCACAAACAAACGTTATCACAATTATGGTGAAACGCTGAACACCTGCAAATAATTTTCAACGTAGTGGTTAATTGAAAAGCTCTGCGGCATACTTCTTGGAACAAGCCACTTACCCGTTCCCAAGCAAAGAGGAGTATATAGAACCATGGTGGATTTCCAGCTGATGAAGTAAAGGATTATTAAAGGAACGGGATGAGCATGGGGGTCATCGTTAATTTTCTGAAACAGAATCTGCCCTTTTCACCTGCCAAACACATGCCCACTTCTCCTCTCTGGGGATAATAAAAACTAACCAGCGAACTGACAGAGGGCCTGACCCCCCCATCCACGTCGACCACCCACACAAAAAAACCGTACCCTCCAGCTACTAATTATAATGCTAACTTGCAAAATTTCCCTGCATTTTAAAACAATGGAAAAAAGGTGGTGGGATGATACTTAGAAGAATGGCTTCTTGTCTGTCTCCACTAACAAAAATAGGCAACACCAAGTCAGCTTCTCCTCAGCATAGTTATGTCCGTCGCAGCGTTCTTGGGTTTCTGGAGGCACATACAAACGTTATCAAAATTATGGTGAAACGCTGAAAACCTGCAAATAATTTTCAACGTACTGGTTAATTTGAAAACTCTCTAGCATTCTTCTTGGAACAAGCTAGGTACCTGTGCCCACGCATAGAGGAGTATATAGAAATATGGTGGAATCCCAGCTGATGAAGCAAAGGATTCTTAAAGGAATGAGATGACCATGCGGATCCTGTTTAATTCTCTGAAACAGAATCCGCACTCTTCACCTGTCAAACACATGCCCACTTCTCCTCTCTGCGGATAATAAAAACAAACCAGTGAATTGACAGATGGCCTGACCAACCCATCCACACTGACCCCACAAAAAAAAAAAAAAAGTACCCTCCAGCTACTAATTATAATGCTAACTTGCAAAATTTGCCTGCATTTTTAAACAATGGAAAAATGATGGTGGGATGATACTTAGAAGAATGGCTTCTTGTCAGTTTCCACTAACAAAAATAGGCAACACGAAGACAGCTACGCCTCAGCATACTTATGTCCTTGGCAGCCATATTGGGTTTCAGGAGACACATACAAACGTTATGAGAATTATGGTGAAACGCTAAAAACCTGCAAATAATTTTCAACGTACTGCTTAATTGAAAAGCTCTGCGGCATACTTCTTGGAACAAGCCAGTTACCTGTGCCCACACATAGAGGAGTATATAGAATCATGGTGGATTCCCAGCTGATGAAGCAAAAGTTTCCTAAAGGAACGGGATGAGCATGCCGATCCTGTTTCATTCTCTGAAACAGAATCCGAACTTTTCACCTGCCAAACACATGCCCACTTCTCCTCTCTGGGGATAATAAAAACTAACCAGCGAACTGACCGAGGGCCTGACCCCCCCATCCACATCGACCACACAGAAAAAAAACCCGTACCCTCCAGCTACTAATTATAATGCTAACTTGCAAAATTTCCCTGCCTTTTAAAACAATGGAAAAATGGTGGTGGGATGATACTTGAAGAATGGCTTCTTGTCTGTCACCACTAACAAAAATAGGCAACACCAAGTCAGCTACTCCTCAGCATAGTTATGGCCGTCGCAGCCTTCTTGGGTTTCAGGAGGCACATACAAACGTTATCAAAATTATTGTGAAACGCTGAAAACCTGCAAATAATTTTCAACGTACTGGTTAATTTGAAAACTCTCCAGCATACTTCTTGGAACAAGCTAGGAACCTGTGCCCACGCATAGAGGAGTATATAGAAACATGGTGGAATCCCAGCTGATGAAGCAAAGGTTGCTTAAATGAATGAGATGACCATGCAGATCCTGTTTAATTCTCTGAAACAGAATCCGCACTTTTCACCTGCCAAACACATGCCCACTTCTCCTCTCTGGGGATAATAAAAACAAACCAGTGAATTGACAGATGGCCTGACCAACCCATCCACACTGACCCCAAAAAAAAAAAAAAAAGTACCCTCCAGCTACTAATTATAATGCCAATTTGCAAAATTTCCCTGCATTTTTAAGCAATGGAGAAATCATAGTGGGATGATACTTAGAAGAATGGCTTCTTGTTAGTCTCCACTGAGAAAAATAGGGAACACCAAGTCAGCTACGCCTCAGCATAGTTATGTCCGTAGCAGCCATATTTGGTTTCAGGAGGCACATACACACGTTATCACAATTATGGTGAAACGCTGAAAACCTGCAAAGGATTTTCAACATACTGGTTAATTGAAAAGCTCTGCGGCATACTTCTTGGAACAAGCCAGTTTCCTGTGCCCACGCATAGAGAAGTATATAGAACCATGGTGGATTCCCAGCTCATGAAGCAAAGGATTCTTAAAGGAATGGGATTACCATGCTGATCCTGTTTAATTCTCTGAAACAGATCCGCAGTTTTCACCTGCCATACTAATACCCACTTCTCCTCTCTGGAGATAATAAAAACAAACCGGCGAACTGACAGAGGGCCTGACCAACACATCCACACCGACCCCACAGGAAAAAAAAAAAAAAAACACCGTAGCCTCCAGCTATTAATTATAATGCTAACTTGCAAAATTTTCCTGCATTTTTAAACAATGGAATAATGATGGTGAGATGATACTTAGAAGAATGGATTCTTGTCAGTCTCCACTAACAAAAATAGGCAAAACCAAGTCAGCTACGCCTCAGCATCGTTATGTTCGTGGCAGCCATCTTGGGTTTCAGGAGGCACAAACAAACGTTATCACAATTATGGTGAAACGCTGAACACCCGCAAATAATTTTCAACGTACTCGTTAATTGAAAAGCTCTGCGGCGTACTTCTTGGAACAAGCCAGTTACCTGTTCCCACGCAAAGAGGAGTATATAGAACCATGGTGGATTTCCAGCTGATGAAGTAAAGGATTATTAAAGGAACGGGATAGGCATGGAGATCATCGTTAATTCTCTGAAACAGATTCCGCCCTTTTCACCTGCCAAACACATGCCCACTTCTCCTCTCTGCGGATAATAAAAACTAACCAGCTAACTGACAGAGGGCCTGACCCCCCCATCCACATCGACCACACACAACAAAAAAACCGTACCCTCCAGCTACTAATTATAATGCTAACTTCCAAAATTTCCCTTCATTTTTAACCAACGGAAAAATGATGGCGGCATGATACTTAGAAGAATGGCTTCTTGTCAGTCTCCACTAACAAAAATCGGCAAAACCAAGTCAGCTACGCCTCAGCATAGTTATGTCTGTGGCAGCCATCTTGGATTTCAAGGCACATACAAACGTTGTCGCAATTATGATGAAACGCTGAACACCTGCAAATAATTTTCAATGTACTTTTTATTTGAAATTCTCTGTGGCATACTTCTTGGAACAAGCCAGTAACCTGTCGCCACCCATACGGGAGTATATAGAACCATGGTGGTTTCCCAGCTGATGAAGCAAAGGATTCTTAAAGGAAGCGGATGACCATGCGGATCCTGTTTAATTTTTGAAACAGAATCCGAACTTTTCACCTGCCAACAACATGCCCACTTCTCCTCTCTGGGGATAATAAAAACAAACCAGCGAACATCTAGAGGGCCTTGCACCCTCATCCACACCGACCCCACAAAAAAAAAAAGTACCCTCCAGCTACTAATTATAATACTAACTTGCAAAATTTGCCTGCATTTTAAAACAATGGAAAAATGGTGGTGGGATGATACTTAGAAGAATGGCTTCTTCTCCGTCTCCACTAACAAAAATAGGCAACACCAAGTCAGCTACTCCTCAGCATAGTTATGTCCGTCGCAGACTTCTTGGGTTTCAGGAGGCACATACAAACGTTATCAAAATTATGGTGAAACGGTGAAAACCTGCAAATAATTTTCAACGTACTGTTTAATTTGAAATCTCTCCAGCATACTTCTTGGAACAAGCCAGGTACCTGTGCCCACGCATAGAGGAGTATATAGAAACATGGTGGAATCCCAGCTGATGAAGCAAATGATTCTTAAAGGAATAAGATGACCATGCGGATCCTGTTTAATTCTCTGAAACAGAATCCGCACTTTTTACCTGCCAAACACATGCCCACTTCTCCTCTCTGGGGATAATAAAAACAAACCAGTGAATTGACAGATGGCCTGACCAACCCATCCACACTGACCACACACAAAAAAAAAAAAGTACCCTCCAGCTACTAATTATAATGCTAACGTGCAAAATTTCCCTGCATTTTTAAACAATGGAAAAATGGTGGTGGGATGATACTTAGAAGAATGGCTTCTTGTCAGTCTCCACTAACAAAAATAGGCAACACGAAGTCAGCTACGCCTCAGCATAGTTATGTCCGTCGCAGCCTTCTTGGGTTTCAGGAGGCACAAACAAACGTCATCACAATTATGGTGAAACGCTGAACACCTGCAAATAATTTTCAACGTAGTGGTTAATTGAAAAGCTCTGCGGCATACTTCTTGGAACAAGCCAGGTACCTGTGCCCACGCATAGAGGAGTATATAGAACCATGGTGGATTCCCAGCTGATGAAGCAAAGGATTCTTTTTTTTTTTTTTTTTTTTTTTTTTTTTTGTTGAGACAGAGTCTCAATTTGTTGCCCAGGCTAGAGTGAGTGCCGTGGCGTCAGCTTAGTTCACAGCAACCTCAGACTCCTCGGCTTAAACAATCCTACTGCCTCAGCCTCCCGAGTAGCTGGGACTACAGGCATGCGCCACTATGCCCGGCTAATTTTTTCTATATAGATTTTTAGTTGTCCATATAATGTCTTTCTATTTTTAGTAGAGACGGGGTCTCGCTCTTGCTCAGGCTGGTCTCGAACTCCTGACCTCGAGCGATCCACCTGCCTCGGCCTCCCAGAGTGCTAGGATTACAGGCGTGAGCCACCGCGCCCTTCCAGGATTCTTAAAGGAATGGGATGACCATGCGAATGCTGTTTAATTCTCTGAAAGAGTATCCGCACTTTTCAGCTGCCTTCAAATGCCGACTTCCCCTCTCTGGGGATAATAAAAACAAACCAGCAAATTTATAGAGGGCCTGACCCCCCCATCAACACCGACCCGAGGGGAAAAAAAAAAAAACGTACCCTCCAGCTACTAATTATAAAGCTAACTTGCAAAATTTCCCTGCATTTTTTAACAATGGAAAAATGACGGTGGGCTTATACTTAGAATGGCTTCTTGTTAGTCTCCGCTGACAAAAATAGGCAACACCAAGTCGGCTACACCTCAGCATAGTTATGTCCGTGGCAGCCATCTTGGGTTTCAGGAGGCACATACAAACGTTATTACAATTAGGGTGAAATGCTGAAAACCTGCAAATAATTTTCAACGTACTGGTTAATTGAAAAGCTCTGCGGCATACTTCTAGGAACAAGCCAGTTACCTGTGCCAACGCATAGAGGAGTATATAGAACCATGGTGGATTCCCAGCTGATGAAGCAAAGGATTCTTAAAGGAATGGGATGATCATGTGGATCCTGTTTAATTCTCTGAAATAGAATCCACACTTTTCACCTGCCAAACACATGCCCACTTGTCCTCTCTGGGGATAATAAAAGAAAACCAGCGAACTCACAGAGGGCCTGAAACGCCCATCCACTCCTACCCCACAAAAAAAGAAAAAAAAATACGTACCCTACATCTAATTATAATACTAACTTGCAAAATTTCCCTCCATTTTTACGCAATGGAAAAATGATGGTGGGATGATACTTAGAAGAATGTCTTCTTGTCAGTCTCCACTAACAAAAATAGGCATCAACAAGTCAGCTATGCCTCAGCATATTTATATCCGTGGCAGCCATCTTGGGTTTAAGGAGGCACATTCAAACGTTATCACAATTACGGTTAAACATGCTAAAAACCTGACAATTCTAAAAGTACTTGTTAATTCAAAAGCTCTGTCGCATACTTCTTGGAACAAGCCAGTTACCTGTGCCCATGCAAAGAGAGGTCTAGAGAACCATGGTGGATTCCCAGGTGATGAATCAAAGGATTCTTAAAGGAACAGGCTCAAAAGTGCAGATCCTGTTTCAGTCTAAGTGTGAAACAGGATCCGCACATTTTGCCTGCAACACACATTCGCCCTTCTCATCTCTAGGGATAACAAAAACAGCCCATCGGATTTACAGATGCCCTGCCCCCGGCCCCCACCACCCCACACAAAATAGTCTGCTCCAGCGACTCGTCCTTATGCTATCTGGTGAAAGATCATAAGCCTTTTAAAAAACTGGAGATAGGATGGTAGAATTATACCTAAAAGACTGGCTTATTGCCAGATTCCCATACCAAGTATTGGCAACAGCAAGTGATGTAGGCCTCAGCATAGGTTTGTCCATGGCAGCCATCTTGGGTTTAAGGAGACACAGATGAACCTTATAACAATTATAATAAAAGGTGCTGCGAAAGCTGTTAAATAATTCTCATGGTAGTGGTTATTTCAAAAGCTCTGCGGCATACTTCTATGAACTAGCCTGTTAACTGGGCCCATGCATAGTGCGGTGTAGAGAACTATGGTGGATTCCCAGCTGATGAAGCAAAGGATTCTTAAAGGAACAGGATGAACATGCGGATCCTGTTTCATACTCTGAAACAGGATCTGCACTTTTCACCTGCCAAACACATGCCCACTTCTCCTCTCTGGGGATAATAAAAAGAAACCACAGAACTGGCGGAGGGCTTGCCGCACCAGCCCCCAGACCCCACATAAAAACTTCCCGTCCAGCGACTCCTTGTTATTCTAACTGCCAAAAGGTGCTCTGACTTTTAAAATAGTGGAGAAGGATGGTGAAATGATACTTAAAAGAATGTATTCTTTCCAGTCTCCAGTATCAAGGATCGGCCACACAAAGTGAGCTCGGCCTCAGCATAGTTTTGTCCATGGCAGCCATCTCGAGATGAACCTTATGACAATTATGATGAAAGGTGCTGCAAAACCTGGCAAATAATTCTCAACGTAGTGGTTTTTTCAAAAGCTCTGTGGAATACTTCTTGGAACCCGGCAGTTTTCTGGGCCCACGCATAGAGGGGTCTAGAGAACCATGATGGATTCCCAGGTGATGAATCAAAGGATTCTTAAAGGAACAGGCTGAAAAGTGCGGATCCTGTTTCAGTCTGAGACTGAAACACTATATGCACTTTTTGCCTGCAACACACATGCCCACTTCTCCTCTCTAGGGATAATAAAAACAATCAATCGGATTGACAGATGTCCTCCCCCGCCCCCCAACACTGTACACAAAAAGGTCCCCTCCAGCGACTCATCCTTATGCTATCTGGCGAAAGGTCCTCTGCGTTTTAAAATAATGAAGATAGGATGGTGGAATTATACTTAAAATACTGGCCTTTTGCCAGACTCCCATACCAATTATTGGCAACAGGAAGTGACCTAGGTGTCAGCATAGGTTTGTCCGTGGCTGCCATCTAGGGTTTTAGGAAGCACAGATGAACCTTATCAAAATTATGGTAAAAGTGCTGGAAAAGCTGGCAAATAATTTCCATAGTAGTGGTTATTTCAAAAGCTCTGAGGAAAACTTCTTGGAACCAGGCAGTTTTCTGTGTGCACTAAAAGAGGGGTCTAGAGAACCATGGTGGATTCCCAGCTGATGAAGCAAAGGATTCTTAATGGAACGGGGTGAAAAGTGCAGATCCTGTGTCTGTCTAAGACTGAAACAGGACGCACACTTTTCACCTGCCACACACATGCCCACTTTTCCTCTCTGGGGATAATAAAAACAAACCAGCGAACTGACAAAGGGCCTGCCCCCCTTCCACCCACGCAGATCCCCCCCCAAAAAATTCCCCTCCAGCTACTAATTATTATGCTAACTTGCAAAATTTCCCTGCATTTTTAAACAATGGAGAAAGGACGGTGGAGTGATACTTAGAAGAATGGCTTCTTGTCAGTCTCCACTAACAAAAATAGGCAACACCAAGTCAGCTACGCCTCAGCATAGTTATGCCCGTGGCAGCCATGTTGGGTTTAAGGAGGCACATACAAACTTTATCATAATTATGGTGAAACGTGCTGAAAACCCGGCAAATAATTCTCAACGTACTGTTTAATTCAAAAGCTCTGTGGCATACTTCTTGGAAGAAGCCAGTTACCTGGGCCCACGCATAGAGGGGTCTAGAGAACCATGGTGGATTCCAAGGTGATGAATCTAAGGATTCTTAAAGGAACAGGCTGAAAAGTGCAGATCCTGACTGAAACAGGATTCTGACTTTTTGCCTGCAACACACATGCCCACTTCTCCTCTCTAGGGATAACAAAAACAACCCATCGGATTGACAGATGGCCTGCCCCCGCCCCCCACCACCCCACACAAAATCGTGCCCTCCAGCGACTGATCCTTATGCTATCTGGCAATACGTCCTCTGCCTTTTAAAATAATGGAGATAGAATGGTGGAATTATACCTAAAAGACTGGCTTATTGCCAGACTCCCATACCAAGTATTCACAACAGCAAGTCACCTAGGCCTCAGCACACGTTTGTCCCTGGCAGCCATCTTGGGTTTAAGGAGGCACAGATGAACCTTATCACAATTATGGTGAAAGGTGCTGCAAAAGCGGTCAAGTAATTCTCATGGTAGTGGTTACTTGAAAAGCTCTGCGGCATAATTCTTTGAACTAGCCAGTTAACTGGGCCCACGCATAGAGCAGTCTAGAGGCCCATGGTGGATTCCCAGCTGATGAAGCAAGGGATTCTTAATGGAACGGGGTGAAAAGTGCGGTTTCTGTTTCAGTCTAAGACAGAAACGGGATCCGAACTTTTCACCTGCCACACACATGCCCACTTCTCCGGTCTGGGGAAAATAAAAACAATCCAGCGAACTGACGGAGGGCCTGCGCCCCCCACCCACACCGACCCCACAAATAAAAATGTCCCCTCCAGCTACTAATTATTATGCTAACTTGCAAAGGTTTCCGTGCATTTTAAAATAATGGGGAAAGTATGGTGGAATGATACTTAAAAGAATGGCCTCCTTCCAGCCTCCAGTAACAAGTGTCGTGAAATCCAAGTGACCTAGGCCTCAGCATAGTTTTCTCCGTGGCAGCCATCTTGTGTTTAAGGAGGCACAGACGATCCTTATCACAATTATGGTGATATGTGCTGCAGAAACTGGCAAATAATTCTACACGTAGTGTTTATCTCAAAAGCTGTGCAGCATACATCTTGGTACAGGCCAGTTCATGGGCCCATGCATGGAGGGTTCTAAGGAACCATGGTGGATTCCCAGCTGATGAATCAAAGGATTTTTAATGGAACCAGCTGAAAAGTGCGGATACTGTTTCAGTCTAACTGAAACAGGATCCGCACATTTCACCTGCCACAAATATATCCACTTCCCTGTCTGGGCATAATAAACACAAACAACCAGACTGACAGAGGGACTGTCCCCCAAACCACCCCGATCCCACCCAAAAACATCCCCTCCGTTGACTCATCCTTATGCTAACTGCCGAAAGTTGCTCACCTTTTAATATAAGGGAGAAAGGATGGTGCAATGATAATTAAAAGACTGGATTCTTGTCAGACTCCCGTACCAAGTATTGGCAACACCAAGCGAGAGAACCCTCAGTATAGGTTTGTCCATGGAAGCCATCTAGGGTTTAAGGAAGCACAAATGAACCTTATCAAAATTATGGTAAAAGTGCTGGAAAAGCTGGCAAATAATTTCCATGGTAGTGGTTATTTCAAATGCTCTGTGGCATACTTCTTTGAACTAGCCTGTTAAGTGGGCCCACACATAGTGGGCTGTAGAGAACTATGGTGGATTCCCAGCTGATGAAGCAAAGGATTCTTAAAGGAACAGGATGAAAAGTGCCGATCCTGTATCAGTCTAAGACTGAAACAGGATCCACACTTTTCACTTGCCACACACATGTCCACTTCTCCTCTCCGGGGATAATAAAAACAAACCACTGGACTGACAGAGGGCCTGGCTCTGCCTCTCCCACCCCACACAAAAACGTTTCCTCCAGCGACTCATCCTTAAGCTAAATGACAATAGGTGCTCTGCCTTTTAAAATAGTTGTGAAAGGAAGGTGGAATGATACTTAAAGGAATGGCTTCTTGCCACGGACCAGTACCAATTATCGGCAACTCCAAGGGAGATTGGCCTAACCGTAGTTTTTTCTGTGGAAGCCAGCTTGGGTTTCAGGATGCACTGCCTAACCTTTTCACAATCATTGTGAAAGTTGCTGCAAAAACTGGCAAATAATACTCAATGTAGTGGTTATTTCCAAAGCTCTGCGGCATACTTCTTGGAACTAGCCAGTTACCTGGGCCCACGCTCAGGGAGGTCTAGAGAACCATGGTGGATTCCCAACTGATGAATTAAAGGATTCCAAAAGGAACAGGCTCAAAAGCGGAGATACTGTTTCAGACTGAAACAGGATCCAAAGTTTTCACCTGCCACATACATGCCCGCTTCTCCTCTCTGGGAATAATAAAAACAAACCACCGGACTGACAGAGGGCCTGCCCTCCCACACACACCCAACCCCACACAAAAAGCCGCTCCAGTGACTCATCTTTATGCTAACTGGCTAAAGGTGCACTGCCTTTTAAAATAATGGAGAAAAGACGGTGGAATTGTACTTAAAAAAAATGGCTTCTTGCCAGGCTCCAGTAAAATGTATCGGTACACCAAGGGAGCTAGGCCTCAGCATAGTTTTGTCCGTGGCAGCCTGCTTGGGTTTAAGGAGGCACAGATGAACCTTATCACAATTATGGTCAAAGGTGCTGCAAAAACTGGCAAACAATTCTCAACGTAGTGGTTATTTCAAAAGCTCTACGGCATACATCTTGGAACTAGCCAGTTACCTGGGCCCACACATAGAGGGGTCTCGACAGCCATGGTGGATTCCCAGCTGATGAATCAAAGGATTCGTAAAGGAACTGGCTGAAAAGTGCGGATCCTGTTTCAGTCTAAGACTGAAACAGGATCCGTACTTTTCACCTGCCACACACATGCCCACCTCTCCTCTTTGGGCATAATAAAGACAAACCACCAGACAGACAGAGAGCCTTCCCCTCAACGCACCACCCGACCCCACTCAAAAACGTCCCCTCCAGCAACTCATTCTTATGATAACTGGAAAAAGGTGTTCTGCCTTTTAAAATGATGGAGAAAGGATGGTGGAATGACTCTTAATAGCATGGCTTCTTGCCAGGCTCCAGTACCAACTATCGGCAACACCAAGTGAACTAGGCCTCAGCATAGTTTTGTCCGCCCCAGCCATCTTGGGTTGAAGGAGGCACGGACGAACCTTATCACAATTATGGTGAAAGGTGGTGCAAAAACTAGCAAATAATTCTCAACGTAGTGGTTATTTCAAAAGCTCTGTGGCATACTTCTTGGAACTAGCCAGTTACCTGGGCCCACGCATAGAGGTCTTTAAAGAACCATGGTGTATTCCCAGCTGATGAATCAAACGATTCTTTTTTGTTTGTTTGTTTGTTTGTTAGCTCATTATGGGGGTACAAAAGATCAGGCTATATACATTCCCCATGCCTCCCCTTTCCCCCGATTCTGAGCTTCAATTTTGTCCATTCCCTAGTCAGTGCACATCACATTCATCATGTAGGTGTGCACCCCTCCTCTCCCCCACCCCATCCCCCCCAGTTAGAACTTGAAGGGTGTCCATTCCCCAGGCAGTGCACATCACATTCATCAAGTAGGTATACACCCATCCCTTCCACCCGGCCCCAACCTCTGTCCGATACCCAATTGGTGTTGTTCCCAAATGTGCACTCAGGGAAACCAATTTGCTGGTGAGTACATGTGGTGCTTATTTTTCCATTCTTGGGATACTTCACTTAATAGAATGGGATCCAGCTCTCTCCAGGAGAACCAAAGAGATGCCATATCGCCATTATTTCTAATAGCTGAGTAATATTCCATGGTATACATATACCACATTTTGCTAATCCATTCATGAATTGATGGGCATTTGGGTTGTTTCCACATCTTTGTGATTGTGAATTGTGCTGCTATAATCATTCAGGTGCAGGTGTCTTTTTTATAGAATGACTTTTGTTCTTCTGGGTAGATGTCCAATAATGGAATTGCTGGATCGAATGGTAGGTCTACTTGAATCTGTTTAAGGTATCTCCACATTGCTTTCCACAGGGGCTGCACTAGTTTACAGTCCCACCAGCAGTGTATGAATGTACCTATCTCCCCACACCCACACCAACATGTATAGTTTTGGGACTTTTTGATAAAGGCCATTCCCACTGGAGTTAAGTGATATCTCATTGTGGTTTTGATTTGCATTTCCCTGATGATTAGAGATGTTGAACACTTTTTCATATGTTTGTTAGCCATTTTTATATCTTCTTTTGAAAAATTTCTATTTATGTCCTTTGCCCACTTTTTGATAGGGTTGTTTGATTTTTTCTTACTGATTTTCCTGAGTTCTAAATAGATTCTTGTTATCAGTCCTTTATCTGATGTGTAGTATGCGAAAATTTTTTCCCATTCTGTAGGTTGTCCATTTACTCTCGTGACTGTTTCTTTGGCTGTGCAGAAGCTTTTTAATTTGATCAGGTCCCATTTATTTATTTTTGTTGTTGCTGTGATTGCTTTAGGGGTCTTCTTCATAAATTCTTTGCCTAGGCCAATGTCTGTAAGAGTCTTTCCTACATTTTCTTCTAGAATTCTAATAGTTTCTGACCTTAGGTTTAAGTCTGTTAACCACTGTGATTTGATTTTTGTGAGGGGTGAGAGTTATGTGTCCTGTTTTAGTCTTCTACATGTGGATATCCAGTTTTCCCAGCACCATTTATTAAATAAGGAATCTTTTCCCCAGAGTATGTTTTTGTCTGCTTTGTCAAAGATTAGATGGCTATATGAGGATGGTTTTATATTGGGATTTTCTGTTCTGTTCCACTGGTCTGTGTCCCTGCACTTGTGCCAGTACCAGGCTGTTTTAAGAACCACAGCCTTGTAGTATAGTTTGAAGTCTGGCAAATTAATACTTCCCATTTTGTTTTTGTTGTTTAAGATTGCTTTTGCTAAACGGGGTCTTCCCTGGTTCCATACAAAGCGTAAAATTATTTTTCCTATGTCTGTGAAAAAAGATGTTGGTAATTTAATAGGGATTGCATTGAATCTGTAGATAACTTTGGGCAGTATAGACATTTTAACAATGTTGATTCTACCGATCCATGAGCATGGTATGGTTTTCCACCTATTTACATGTTCTGCAATTTCCTTCCTCAGTGTTTCATAGTTCTCCCTATAGAGGTCCTTTACCTCCTTAGTTAAATAAATTCCTAGGTATTTTATTTTCTTTGTTGCTATTTTGAAGGGTATTGAGTCCTTAATTTGGTTTTCCATTTGACTGTTATTGGCATATATGAATGCCTCTGATTTGTGTGTATTGATTTTGTATCCTGAGACTTTACTGAATTCATTGATCAATTCCAGGAGTCTCTTGGTTGAAACCTTGGGGTTTTATAGATATAACATCATATCATCAGCAAAGAGTGAGAGTTTGATCTCTTCTGTCCCTATTTCAACTCCCTTGATTCTGCTCTCTTGCCTGATAGCTCTTGCAAGGACTTCCAATACTATGTAGAAAAGTAATGGGGACAGTGGTAAGCCTTGTCTGGTTCCAGTTTGAAGTGGGAATGCTTTCAGTTTTTCCCCATTCAGTATGATGTTGGCTGAGGGTTTGTCGTATATGGCTTGTATCATTTTTATATAGGCCCCATCTATGCCTATTTTGTTAAGTGTTCTTATCATAAAATGGTGTTGAATTTTGTCAAATGCTTTCTCTGCATCTATTGAGAGGATCATCTGATCTTTATTTTTGCTTCTATTTATGTGATGAATTACATTCCCATATGTCAAACCATTCCTGCATCTCTGGGATGAAGCCCACTTGGTCGTGATGGATTATTTTTTGATAAGCACTTGGATTCGATTTGTTAGAATTTTATTGAGAATTTTTGCATCTATATTCATAAGAGAAATTGGTCTATAGTTCTCTGTTTTAGTTGCATCCTTTCCTGGATTTGGTATCAGGATTATGTTGGCTTGGTAAGAAGTGTTGGGGAGAATCCCATCCTTCTCTATATTGGAGAATAGTTTATGTACGATGGGCACCAGTTCTTCTTTGTAGGTATGGTAGAATTCAGGTGTGAACCCATCTGGTCCAGGGCTTTTCTTTTTGGGAAGGTTTTTTATTGCTGTTTCAATTTCAGATCTAGATATCGGTCTATTCAGGAATTCTATTTCTTCCTGGTTGAGCCTGGGAAGGCTGTGTGTTTATAAGAATTTGTCCATTTCCTCCAGGTTTTCTAATTTGTGTGCATAAAGATTTTTGTAGAATTCATAGATGATATCATGTATCTCTGTGGCATCAGTCGTGATTACTCCTTTCGTGTTCCTGATCGAGGTTATAAGAGATTTTTCTTTTCTGCTCTTGGTTAGTTTAGCCAGAAGTGTGTCAATTTTGTTTATTTTTTCAAAGAACCAGCTTTTGGTTTTATTAATCTCCGTTATGGTTTGGTTTAATCTCCCTTATGCTCCCTTATGGTCCTTTTCATTTAGTTCTGATTTAATCTTAATAATTTCCTTCTGCTGGGTTTGGGTTTGGTCTCTTCTTTCTTCTCCAGCTCTTTGAGTCTATTCATTAGATTGTCTATTTGTAAGTTTTCTGTCTTTTTGGTATAGGCATTTATGGAAATAAATTTTCCTCTCAGGACTGCTTTAGCTGTGTCCCACAGATTTTGATAAGTTGTATCTCCTTTGTCGTTTAATTCAAAGAATCTTTTGATTTCTGACTTGATTTCTTCATTTATAAAATGATTGTTCAGGAGAAGGTTATTTAGCTTCCATGACTTTGAGTAGAAATGAGGATTTCTGTTAGGGTTCATTGTTACTTTTATTCCACTGTGATCCGAGAAGCTGCATGGTATTATTTCTATATTTTTAAATTTTTTAAGACATTCTTTATGTCCTAAGATATGGTCAATCTTGGAGAATGTCCCATGAGCTGATGAGAAGAACTTATATTCAGTGGTATTTGGGTAGAATGTCCTGTAGATGTCAGTCAGGCCCATTTGTTCTAGCATTCTATTTACGTCCAATATTTCTTTGTTTATTTTTTGTTTGGAGGTTCTGTCTTGAACTGTCAGTGGCGTGTTAAAAATCTCTGGCTACTAAAGTGTTGTTATCTATCATTTGGTTCAGATCAAGTAGGGTTTGCTTTATGAATCTGGGTGCACCTAGATCGGGTGCATATATGTTAAGTATAGTTATGTCTTCTTGTTGAATTGTACCCTTCACCAGTATATAGTAACCATCTTTGTCTTTCTTTACTTTTGTTGATTTAAAAACTACGTTATCGGAGATTAGAACTGCCACGCCAGCTTTCTTTTGGGTTCCATTTGCTTGGAATATTGATTTCCACCCTTTTATTTTCAGTCTAAATGCATCCTTGCAGGTTAGATGAGTTTCCTGAAGACAGCAGATACTTGGCTTATATCTTTTTTATCCATTGGGCCAGTCCATGTCTCTTGAGTGGGGAATTCAATCCATTCACATTTAATGAGAGAACTGATAAGCGAGACAGATTGCTGTTCCTCATGTTGGGTTGAATTTCATTGATCTGTTTTCTCTCTTGAGCCATTATGATAACTGTGTTTTCATATTTATCTCTTGATTAGTGTTACATTCGAGGGTCCTTCTTGTGCTGGACCACGTGTAACTCTGTTTTGAATACTTCTTGGAAAGCTGCTCTTGTCTTGGTGAATTCTCTGAGTTTTTGTTTATCTGAGAATGTCTTAATTTCACCTTCATATATAAAACTGAGCTTATCTGGGTACAGGATTCTAGGCTGGGCATTATTCTGTTTCAGAAGAGTGAGAATGCGGCTCCAATCTCTTCTTGCTTGTAAGGTTTCAGTTGAGAAATCTGGCGTGATTCGGATGGGCTTTCCTTTGTATGTTACTTGTTTCTTTCTCCTTACAGATTGAAGAAGGGCCTCGTTAGTGGATATTTTGGTCAGTCTGATAACTACATGACGTGGTGTCTTCCTATTTGGTATGAATCTCTCAGAGGTTCTTTGAGCTTCTTGAACCTGTGTATCTAGAGATTTGGCAAGGCCTGGGAAATTTTCCTCAATTATATCTTCAGATACTTTATTCAACCCTTGCTTATTGTCTTCTTCACCCTCAGGAATGCCGATAACTCTCACGTTAGGCTTCTTCACATAATCCCACATTTCTTGTAGACTATGATTATTTCTCATGTTTCTTTGTTTTAACTCTGTGACTGCCTTATTTAATTGGAAAGTGTTATCTTCGATCTCTGAGATTCTTTCTTCTGTTTGATCTACCCTGCTCTTGAGACTTTCCACTGTGTTTTGTAGCTCCTTGAATAAATTTTTCATTTCCAGGAGTTCAGTTTGATTTTTCTTCAGTATTTCAATTTCTTTGGTGAATTTTTCTTCCAAGTCCTGGATCTTTTTTGTGGTTTCTTTGTGTTGATTATCCATTTTTTCTTGCATAATGTTCAGCGTATTTATGATCCATGTTTGAAATTCTTCCTGTGACATGTTGCTATTTGGAATCTGCTTTGTGTTAATTGGTGGAGAACTAGTAATCCTCTTTGAGGGCATGGTTTCAGCTTGATTCTTTATACTCCTAGAGTTCCTTCGCTGAGCCCTTCCCATCTGAATGAATCCTTAAGATCCCTTCTTTCAGCTTTAGTCTGGATAGGGGCACACTGTGAGTGCCAGGTAAGCTGCCTCCTCTGTCACTAGGGGGAGCCCTTCACATATTGTTCAGGATTTTGCTAGCTCCGCTGGGGGGGCTGCCCCTCTTCCTCTCCCGAGGTGGCTTCTGTCTCTCTCTGTGAGAAAGACAGTGGATAGGGAGAGTGGAGCGGTGCCCTCATTCGCCCAACGCCCCAGCCACTGCAGTTCCCGCGGGCGATGGTCTGCCCCACCCCAATGTCTGCAAGGTCCACGCTCTACTCTCTCGTGACTGGGGAACCACTCAGTGTTCACACAAAGGTGGAGCTCCTAGTCAGGGTCCGTGGACTAGGGAAGGGAGCCGCCCAGGGAGCCGCCCGGTACCCAATCGCTCCTCAGCGTTTAGGCTGTGGACCCCGACAATGGCGGCCGCCCGTCTGCAGATCACTGTCACTGGGGTTGAATGCTCAGGGACCGGCAGAGGCCAGAGGAGCCGGGGACCGGGAGAATCCAGCCGCCCACCTATACGAGGCAGTTTGGCATCTGCTAGAGCCGGGACCAAAGCAGCCCCACCGCCCGCGTATAGGAGACAGTTGCTAGGTGCGTCAGCTGCGCACAGCACTCCAGGGTCCAAAATGCCTCCTGCCAATGTCTCCTCTCTGCAGAGCCCCACATCTCCCGTGGCGATTCTGCACCGACTTCAGGCAGATCCTCAATTGAGTGGGTGTGGAGGTCAGAGGGGGAACAAGATGCTTTCCTGTGGGGCTGAACCCACCCCACTCTCTGGTGAGGTGGGTACAGCTGTCCCGTGCTCCTTTCTCTATTGGCCATCCCGCACTCTCCAGATTTTGGTGATTTATTTCCCTAATCACCTCAGTCTTTTCTTGCTCTCTCTCTCTGTCCCACGCTGATTCTCCATGGATTCACACCACCGTTCTTGTGGGGAAGTGAACCTCTAGGGTTGTGGGCAGTGGGAGACCCATGCCTTCCACTCCAGGAGCACGAATCCAGGAGGTCACCACCATTCCACCATCATTGAGAATGAATCAAAGGAGTCTTAAAGGAACGGGCTGAAAAGTGCGGATCCTGTTTCAGTCTAAGTCTGAAACAGGATCCGCACTTTTCACCTGCCACACACATGCCCACTTCTCCTCTCTGGGCATAATAAAAACAAACCACTGGACTGACAGAGGGCTTGCCCCCCCCACACACACCACACGACCCCACACAAAAACGTCCCCTCCAGTGACTCATTCTTATGCTAACTGGCAAACGGTGCTATGCCTTTTAAAATAATGGAAAAAGGATGGTGGAATGATACTTGAAAGACTGGTTTTATTCCACGCTCCCGTACCAAGTATCGGCAACACCAAGTGAGCTAGGCCTCAGCATAGTTTTTTCCCTGGCAGCCATCTTGGGATTAAGGAGGCAGAGAAGTACCTTGTCACAATTATGGTGAAAGGTGCTGCAAAAACTGGCAAATAATTCTCCACGTAGTGGTTATTTCAAAAGCTCTGCAGCATAATTCTTGGAAGTATCCAGTTAAAGGGTCCCACGCATTGAGGGGTCCAGAGAACCATGGTAGATTGCCAGGTGATGAATCAAAGGATTCTTAAAGAAACGGGCTGAAAACTGCTGATCCTCTTTCACCCTAAGACTGAAAGAGGATCAGCACTTTTCACCTGCCACACACATGCCCACTTCTCCTCTCTGGGCCTAATAAAAACAAACCGCCAGACTGAAAGATGCCCTGACCCCCAAACACCACCCGACCCCACAAAAAAAGTCCCTTCCAGCGACTCATTCTTATGCTAACTGCCAAAAGGTGCTCTGCCATTTAAAATAGT
>NW_027182814.1:2850000-2912500 GCF_041146395.1 Eulemur rufifrons | reverse complement strand
TTAAGGATCAAAGGTTAGGGTTATTTTTAGCTGTAGTGTTAGGGTTAGGGATAAGGGATCCCATTAGCATTAAGGGTCTTCCTTACTGTAGGGTTAAGGGTTAGGCTTAGAGTTAAAGGTTAAGGTTAGGGTCAGTGTTAAGATTTAGGGTGAGGGTTAACGGTTAGGGTAAAGGTTAAGCGTTAGGGTTAGGAATTAGTGATTAGGGTTTTTGGTTAGTGTTAGGGTTAGCGGTTAGGAGTTAGTGTTTTATGAAGGGGTATGGTTAGAATTAGGATTGGGGTTAGAGTTAGGGTGAGGTATAGGGGTTAGGTTTAGGGGTTAGTTTTAGGGTAAAAGGATAGGATTAGGGTTACGGGTTGGGCTTAGTTTTAGGGTTAAAGTTTACTGCTAGGGTTAGGGATAGGGTTCAGGGTTAGCTTTAGGGGTTCTGGTTAGGGTTAGGTGTTAGGTTAGTGTCAGGGTTAGGTCTAGTCGTGAGGGTAAGGTTTAGGGTTAGCTTTAAGAGCTAGGGTTAGGTTTAATGTTTAGGATTAGGATTAGGGTTAAGGGTTAGGGTAAGGCTTAGGGGTTAGGGTGAAGGGTTAGGGTCAAGGGTTAGGGTTTTTGTTAGGCATAGCCTTGGGTTTAGAAGTAAGGGTTACTGTCAGTGTTAGGGATGTAGGTATGGTTACGGTTAGGGTTAGCGGTTTAGAATTAGGGTTAGGGATTAGGTGTCACAGTGATGACTAGGAGATAGGGTTAGAATTATGGGATAGGGGTTGTTCTCAGGAAATGGATTATGCATTAACGTTAGGATAAGAGGTTAAAGTTAGGCGCACTGTGAGGTTTACGTGTTAAGGGGAGAAATAGGAACAGTGTTGGGTGTTATGTTCAGGGTTAGGGTTATCTATTAAAGGTATTGTTTATGCTTAGCGCACGGGCCCTGTCTGCATTAGGCGGGCGGGGGGTGTTTAGGGGGCTGGGATTATACCCGGGAACCCACTCTATCATACTCTGGGTATGGGCCCGTGGGTTTCATGCAGGACACAGTGGTAGAGCCTCCTTTCACGCATGGCATGGGAGGATTGCAGGCTTTCTAAACTCTAAGAAAGCAAGAAGTCTGAGAATTAGATTTAGGGTTAGGATTATGGTTAGGGTTAAGGATGAGGTTTATTGTTAGGGTGAGGGCTTAGGGTTAGGGATTAGGGTTAGGGATAAAGGTTACTCTTAGGTTTAACGGTTACACTTTTGTTTAGGGTTGAGGTTTACGGTTAGGGTTAAGATGAGGGGTTAAGGTTTGGTACAGGGTTAGGGTTAAGTGTTAGGTTTAGGGTTGAAGATTAGGATTAGGGTTAGGATTAAAGGTTAGCGTGAGAGTTAACGCTTAGGGTTAAGGTTAAGTGTTAGGGTTTAGGGTTAGGTTTAAGGTTAGGGTTCGTTTTAGGGTTAGAGTTATGTGCTATGGTTTGTGTTAGAGGTTAGGGTTAGGTTTACTGGTCACGGTTAGGGTTACGTTTAGGGGTTAGGATTAGGGTTAGGGTTAGGTTTCGGTTTAAGGGATAGGATTAGGGTTAAGTGTTGGGCTTAGGGTTAGGGTTTAGTGTTAGGGTTATCATTAAGGATTAGGGTTAGGGTCAGGGTTAAATGCTTGGGTGCGGGTAATGGTTAGGGTCAGGGTTAAGGTTCACGGATAGGGTTAGTGTTAAGGGTTACGGGTAGGTTTAGGGTTCAGGGTTAGAGTTTGCATTAGGGCTTAAGGTTAGGATTAGGCGGTAGGTTAGATTTAGGGTTAGATCTAGGCGTTAGGGTAAGGGCTAGCGTTAGGGTTAAGAGATAGGGTTAGGTTTAATGCTTAGGATTAGGGTTAGGGTTTGGGGTTAAAGTAAGTGTTAGGGGTTAGGTTTAAGGATCAAAGGTTAGGGTTATTTTTAGCTGTAGTGTTAGAGTTAGGGATAAGGGATCCCATTAGCATTAAGGGTCTTCCTTACTGTAGGGTTAAGGGTTAGGCTTAGAGGTAAAGGTGAAGGTTAGGGTCAGTGTTAAGATTTAGGGTGAGGGTTAACGGTTAGGGTAAAGGTTAAGCGTTAGGGTTAGGGATTAGTGATTAGGGTTTTTCGTTAGTGTTAGGGTTAGCGGTTAGGAGTTAGTGTTTTATGAAGGGGTATGGTTAGAATTAGGATTGGGGTTAGAGTTAGGGTGAGGTATAGGGGTTAGGTTTAGGGGTTAGCTTTAGGGTAAAAGGATAGGATTAGGGTTACGGGTTGGGCTTAGGTTTAGGGTTAAAGTTTACTGCTAGGGTTAGGGATAGGGTTCAGGGTTAGCTTTAGGAGTTCTGGTTAGGGTTAGGTGTTAGGTTAGTGTCAGGTTTAAGTCTAGTCGTGAGGGTAAGGTTTAGGGTTAGCTTTAAGAGCTAGGGTTAGGTTTAATGGTTAGGATTAGGATTAGGGTTAAGGGTTAGGGTAAGGCTTAGGGGTTAGGGTGAAGGGTTAATGTTTTTGATAGACATAGCGTTGGGGTTAGAAATAAGGGTTACTGTCAGTGTTAGGGTAGTATGTAGGGTTTCGGTTAGGGTTAGCGGTTTAGAATTAGGGTTAGGGATTAGGTGTCACAGTGATGACTAGGAGATAGGGTTAGAATTATGGGATAGGGGTTGTTCTCAGGAAATGGGTTATGCATTAACGTTAGGATAAGAGGTTAAAGTTAGGCGCACGGTGAGGATTACGTGTTAAGGGGAGAAATAGGAACAATGTTGGGTGTTATGTTCAGGGTTAGGGTTATCTGTTAAAGGTATTGTTTATGCTTAGGGCACGGGCCCTGTCTGCATTAGGCGGGCGGGGGGAGTTTAGGGAGCTGTGATTGTATTCGGGAACCCACTCTATCATACTCTGGGTATGGGCCCGTGGGTTTCATGCAGGACACAGAGGTAGAGCCTCCTTTCACGCATGGCATGGGAGGATTGTAGGCTTTCTAAACTCTAAGAAAGCAAGAAGTCTGAGAATTAGATTTAGGGTTAGGATTATGGTTAGGGTTAAGGATGAAGTTTAGTGTTAGGGTGAGGGCTTAGGGTTAGGGCTTAGGGTTAGGGTTAAATGTTACTCTTAGGTTTAAAGGTTACACTTTGTTTTAGGGTTGAGGTTTACGGTTAGGGTTCAGATGAGGGGTTAGGGTTAGGTACAGGGTTAAGGTTAAGTGTTAGGTTTAGGGTTGAAGATTAAGATTAGGGTTAGGACTAAAGGTTAGCGTGAGAGCTAACGCTTAGGGTTAAGGTTAAGAGTTAGGGTTTACGGTTAGGGTTAGGGTTAGTGTTAGTTTTAGGGTTAGAGTTATGTGCTATGGTTTGTGTTAGAGGTTAGGGTTAGGTTTACTGGTTACGGTTAGGGTTACGTTTCGGGGTTAGCATTAGGGTTAGGGTTAAGGGATAGGATTAGGGTTAAGTGTTGGGCTTAGGGTTAGGGTTTAGTGTTAGGGTTATCATTAAAGATTAGGGGTAGGGTCAGGGTTAAATGCTTGGGTGCGGGTAATGGTTAGGGTCAGGATTAAGGTTCACGGATAGGGTTAGTGTTAAGGGTTACGAGTAGGTTTAGGGTTCAGGGTTAGAGTTAGCATTAGGGCTTAAGGTTAGGATAAGGCGGTAGGTTAGAATTCGGGTTAGATCTAGGCGTTAGTGTAAGGGCTAGCGTTAGGGTTAAGAGATAGGGTTAGGTTTAATGCTTAGGATTAGGGTTAGGGTTTGGGGTTAAAGTAAGTGTTAGGGGTTAGGTTTAAGGATCAAAGGTTAGGGTTATTTTTACCTGTAGTGTTAGGGTTAGGGATAAGGGATCCCATTAGCATTAAGGGTCTTCCTTACTGTAGGGTTAAAGGTAAGGCTTAGAGTTGAAGGTTAAGGTTAGGGTCAGTGTTAAGATTTAGGGTGAGGGTTAACGGTTAGGGTAAAGGTTAAGCGTTAGGGTTAGGGATTAGTGATTAGGGTTTTTCGTTAGTGTTAGGGTTAGCGGTTAGGAGTTCGTGTTTTATGAAGTGGTATGGTTACAATTAGGATTGGGGTTAGAGTTAGGGTGAGGTATAGGGGTTAGGTTTAGGGGTTAGTTTTAGGGTAAAAGGATAGGATTAGGGTTACGGGTTGGGCTTAGGTTTAGGGTTAAAGTTTACTGCTAGGGTTAGGGATAGGGTTCAGGGTTAGCTTTAGGGGTTCTGGTTAGGGTTAGGTGTTAGGTTAGTGTCAGGGTTAGGTCTAGTCGTGAGGGTAAGGTTTAGGGTTAGCTTTAAGAGCTAGGGTTAGGTTTAATGGTTAGGATTAGGATTAAGGGTTAGCGTAAGGCTTAGGGGTTAGTGAGAAGGGTTAGGGTTTTTGTTAGGCATAGCGTTGCGGTTAGAAGTAAGGTTTACTGTCAGTGTTAGGGTTGTCGGTAGGGTTACGGTTAGGGTTAGCGGTTTAGAATTAGGGTTAGCGATTAGGTGTCACAGTGATGACTAGGATATAGGGTTAGAATTATGGGATAGGGGTTGTTCTCAGGAAATGGGTTATCCATTAACCTTAGGATAAGGGTTTAAAGTTAGGGCACGGTGAGGTTTACGTGTTAAGGGGATAAATAGGAACAGGGTTGGGTGTTATGTTCAGGGTTAGGGTTATCTGTTAAAGGTATTGTTTATGCTTAGCGCACGGGCCCTGTCTGCATTAGGCGGGCGGGGGGAGTTTAGCGGGCTGGGATTGTATCCGGGAACCCACTCTATCATACTCTGGGTATGGGCCCGTGGGTTTCATGCAGGACACAGTGGTAGAGCCTCCTTTCACGCATGGCATGGGAGGTTTGCAGGCTTTCTAAACTCTAAGAAAGCAAGAAGTCTGAGAATTAGATTTAGGGTTAGGATTATGGTTAGGGTTAAGGATGAAGTTTAGTGTTAGCGTGAGTGCTTAGGGTTAGGGATTAGAGTTAGGGTTAAAGGTTACTCTTAGGTTTAACGGTTACACTTTGTTTTAGGGTTGAGGTTTATGGTTAGGTTTAAGATGAGGGGTTAGGGTTAGGTACAGGGTTAGGGTTAAGTGTTAGGTTTAGGGTTGAAGATTAGGATTAGGGTTAGGATTAAAGGTTAGCGTGAGAGTTAACGCTTAGGGTTAAGGTTAAGAGTTAGGGTTTAGGGTTAGGATTAGGGTTAGGGTTAGTTTTAGGGTTAGAGTTATGTGCTATGGTTTGTGTTAGAGGTTAGGTTTAGGTTTAGTGGTCACGGTTAGGGTTACGTTTAGGGGTTAGCATTAGGGTTAGGGTTAAGGGATAGGATTAGGATTAAGTGTTGGGCTTAGGGTTAGGGTTTAGTGTTAGTGTTATCTTTAAGGATTAGGGGTAGGGTCAGGGTTAAATGCTTGGGTGCATGTAATGGTTAGGGTCAGGGTTAAGGTTCACGGATAGGGTTAGTGTTAAGGGTTACGAGTAGGTTTAGGGTTCAGGGTTAGAGTTAGCATTAGGGCTTAAGGTTAGGATTAGACGGTAGGTTAGAATTAGGGTTAGATCTAGGCGTTAGGGTAAGGGCTAGCGTTAGGGTTAAGAGATAGGGTTAGGTTTAGTGCTTAGGATTAGGGTTAGGGTTTGGGGTTAAAGTAAGTGTTAGGGGTTAGGTTTAAGCATCAAAGTTAGGGTTATTTTTAGCTGTAGTGTTAGGGTTAGGGATAAAGGATCCCATTAGTATTAAGGGTCTTCCTTACTGTAGGATTAAGGGTTAGGCTTAGAGTTAAAGGTTAAGGTTAGGGTCAGTGTTAAGATTTAGGGTGAGGGTTAACGGTTAGGGTAAAGGTTAAGCGTTAGGGTTAGGGATTAGTGATTAGGGTTTTGGTTAGTGTTAGGGTTAGCGCTTAGGAGTTAGTGTTTTCTGAGGGGGTATGGTTAGAATTAGGATTGGGGTTAGAGTTAGGGTGAGTTATAGGGGTTAGGTTTAGGGGTTAGTTTTAGGGTAAAAGGATAGGATTAGGGTCACGGGTTGGGCTTAGGTTTAGGGTTAAAGTTTACTGCTAGGGTTAGGGATAGGTTTCAGGGTTAGCTTTAGGGTTTTTGGTTAGGGTTAGGTGTTAGGTTAGTGTCAGGGTTAGGTCTAGTCGTGAGGGTAAGGTTTAGGGTTAGCTTTAAGAGCTAGGGTTAGGTTTAATGGTTAGGATTAGGATTAGGGTTAAGGGTTAGGGTAAGGCTTAGGGGTTAGGGTGAAGGGTTAGGGTCAAGGGTTAGGGTTTTTGTTAGGCATAGCGTTGGGGTTAGAAGTAACGGTTACTGTCAGTGTTAGGGTTGTAGGTAAGGTTACGGTTAGGGTTAGCAGTTTAGAATTAGGGTTAGGGATTAGGTGTCACAGTGATGACTAGGAGATAGGGTTAGAATTATGGGATAGGGGTTGTTCTCAGGAAATGGGTTATGCATTAACGTTAGGATAAGAGGTTAAATTTAGGCGCACGGTGAGGTTTACGTGTTAAGGGGAGAAATAGGAACAGGGTTGGGTGTTATGTTCAGGGTTAGGGTTATCTGTTAAAGGTATTGTTTATGCTTAGCGCACGGGCCCTGTCTGCATTAGGCGGGCGGGGGTGTTTAGGGGGCTGGGATTGTACCCGGGAACCCACTCTATCATACTCTGGGTATGGGCCCGTGGGTTTCATGCAGGACACAGTGGTAGAGCCTCCTTTCACGCATGGCATGGGAGGTTTGCAGGCTTACTAAACTCTAAGAAAGCAAGAAGTCTGAGAATTAGATTTAGGGTTAGGATTATGGTTAGGGTTAAGGATGAAGTTTAGTGTTAGGGTGAGTGCTTAGGGTTAGGGATTAGAGTTAGGGTTAAAGGTTACTCTTAGGTTTAACGGTTACACTTTGTTTTAGGGTTGAGGTTTACGGTTAGGGGTAAGATGAGGGGTTAGGGTTAGGTACAGTGTTAGGGTTAAGTGTTAGGTTTAGGGTTGAAGATTAGGATTAGGGTTAGGATTAAAGGTTAGCGTTAGAGTTAACGCTTAGGGTTAAGGTTAAGAGTTAGGGTTTAGTGTTAGGTTTAGGGTTAGGGTTAGTTTTAGGGTTAGAGTTATGTGCTATGGTTTGTGTTAGAGGTTAGGTTTAGGTTTAGTGGTCACCGTTAGGGTTACGTTTAGGGGTTAGCATTAGGGTTAGGGTTAAGGGATAGGATTAGGGTTAAGTATTGGGCTTAGGGTTAGGGTTTAGTGTTAGTGTTATCATTAAGGATTAGGGGTAGGGTCAGGGTTAAATGCTTGGGTGCGGGTAATGGTTAGGGTCAGGGTTAAGGTTCACGGATAGGGTTAGTGTTAAGGGTTACGAGTAGGTTTAGGGTTCAGGGTTAGAGTTAGCATTAGGGCTTAAGGTTAGGATTAGACGGTAGGTTAGAATTAGGGTTAGATCTAGGCGTTAGGGTAAGGGCTAGCGTTAGGGTTAAGAGATAGGGTTAGGTTTAGTGCTTAGGATTAGGGTTAGGGTTTGGGGTTAAAGTAAGTGTTAGGGGTTAGGTTTAAGCATCAAAGTTAGGGTTATTTTTAGCTGTAGTGTTAGGGTTAGGGATAAAGGATCCCATTAGCATTAAGGGTCTTCCTTACTGTAGGGTTAAGGGTTAGGCTTAGAGTTAAAGGTTAAGGTTAGGGTCAGTGTTAAGATTTAGGGTGAGGGTTAACGGTTAGGGTAAAGGTTAAGCGTTAGGGTTAGGGATTCGTGATTAGGATATTTGGTTAGTGTTAGGGTTAGCGGTTAGGAGTTAGTGTTTTCTGAGGGGGTATGGTTAGAATTAGGATTGGGGTTAGAGTTAGGGTGAGGTATAGGGGTTAGGTTTAGGGGTTAGTTTTAGGGTAAAAGGATAGGATTAGGATTACGGGTTGGGCTTAGGTTTAGGGTTAAAGTTTACTGCTAGGGTTAGGGATAGGGTTCAGGGTTAGCTTTAGGGGTTCTGGTTAGGGTTAGGTGTTAGGTTAGTGTCAGGGTTAGGTCTAGTCGTGAGGGTAAGGTTTAGGGTTAGCTTCAAGAGCTAGGGTTAGGTTTAATGGTTAGGATTAGGATTAGGGTTAAGGGTTAGGGTAAGGCTTAGGGGTTAGGGTGAAGGGTTAGGGTCAAGGGTTAGGGTTTTTGTTAGGCATAGCGTTGGGGTTAGAAGTAAGGGTTACTGTCAGTGTTAGGGTTCTAGGTAGGGTTACGGTTAGGGTTAGTGGTTTAGAATTAGGGTTAGGGATTAGGTGTCACAGTGATGACTAGGAGATAGGGTTAGAATTATGGGATAGGGGTTGTTCTCAGGAAATGGGTTATGCATTAATGTTAGAATAAGAGGTTAAAGTTAGGTGCACGGTGAGGTTTACGAGTTAAGGGGAGAAAGAAGAACAGGGTTTTGTGTTATGTTCAGGGTTAGGGTTATCTGTTAAAGGTATTGTTTATGCTTAGCGCACGCGCCCTGTCTGCATTAGGCGGGTGGGGGGGTTTAGGGGGCTGGGATTTTACCCGGGAACCCACTCTATCTTACTCTGGGTATGGGCCCGTGGGTTTCATGCAGGACACAGTGGTAGAGTCTCCTTTCACGCATGGCATGGGAGGATTGCAGGCTTTCTAAACTCTAAGAAAGCAAGAAGTCTGAGAATTAGATTTAGGGTTATGATTATGGTTAGGGTTAAGGATGAACTTTAGTGTTAGGGTGAGGGCTTAGGGTTAGGGCTTAGGGTTAGGGTTAAAGGTTACTCTTAGGTTTAACGGTTACACTTTGGTTTAGGGTTGAGGTTTACGGTTAGGGTTAAGATGAGGGGATAGGGTTAGGTACAGGGTTAGGGTTAAGTGTTAGGTTTAGGGTTGAAGATTAGGATTAGGGTTAGGATTAAAGGTTAGCGTGAGAGTTAACGCTTAGTGTTAAGGTTAAGAGTTAGGGTTTAGGGTTAGGTTTAGGGTTAGGGTTAGTGTTAGGGTTAGAGTTATGTGCTATGATTTGTGTTAGAGGTGAGGGTTAGGTTTACTGGTCACGGTGAGGGTTACGTTTAGGGGTTAGCATTAGGGTTAGGGTTAAGGGATAGGATTAGGGTTAAGTGTTGGGCTTAGGGTTAGGGTTTAGTGTTAGGGTTATCATTAAGGATTAGGGGTAGGGTCAGGGTTAAATGCTTGGGTGCGGGTAATGGTTAGGGTCAGGGTTAAGGTTCACGGATACGGTTAGTGTTAAGGGTTACGACTAGGTTTAGTGTTCAGGGTTAGAGTTAGCATTAGGGCTTAAGGTTAGGATTAGACGGTAGGTTAGAATTAGGGTTAGATCTAGGCGTTAGGGTAAGGGCTAGCGTTAGGGTTAAGAGATAGGGTTAGGTTTAGTGCTTAGGATTAGTGTTAGGGTTTGGGGTTAAAGTAAGTGTTAGGGGTTAGGTTTAAGCATCAAAGTTAGGGTTATTTTTAGCTGTAGTGTTAGGGTTAGGGATAAAGGATCCCATTAGCGTTAAGGGTCTTCCTTACTGTAGGGTTAATTGTTAGGCTTAGAGTTAAAGGTTAAGGTTAGGGTAAGTGTTAAGATTTAGGGTGAGGGTTAACGGTTAGGGTAAAGGTTAAGCGTTAGGGTTAGGGATTAGTGATTAGGGTATTTGGTTAGTGTTAGGGTTAGCGGTTAGGAGTTAGTGTTTTCTGAGAGGGTATGGTTAGAATTAGGATTGGGGTTAGAGTTAGGGTGAGGTATAGGGGTTAGGTTTAGGGGTTAGTTTTAGGGTAAAAGGATATTATTAGGGTTACGGGTTGGGCTTAGGTTTAGGGTTAAAGTTTACTGCTAGGGTTAGGGATAGGTTTCAGGGTTAGCTTTAGGGGTTCTGGTTAGGGTTAGGTGTTAGGTTAGTGTCAGGGTTAGGTCTAGTCGTGAGGGTAAGGTTTAGGGTTAGTTTAAGAGCTAGGGTTAGGTTTAATGGTTAGGATTAGGATTAGGGTTAAGGGTTAGGGTAAGGCTTAGGGGTTAGGGTGAAGGGTTAGGGTCAAGGGTTAGGGTTTTTGTTAGGCATAGCGTTCGGGTTAGAAGTAAGGGTTACTGTCAGTGTTAGGGTTCTAGGTAGGGTTACGGTTAGGGTTAGTGGTTTAGAATTAGGGTTAGGGATTAGGTGTCACAGTGATGACTAGGATATAGGGTTAGAATTATGGGATACGGGTTGTTCTCAGGAAATGGGTTATGCATTAACGTTAGAATAAGAGGTTAAAGTTAGGCACACGGTGAGGTTTACGTGTTAAGGGGAGAAATAGGAACAGGGTTGGGTGTTATGTTCAGGGTTAGGGTTATCTGTTAAAGGTATTGTTTATGCTTAGCGCACGGGCCCTGTCTGCATTAGGCGGGCGGGGGGAGTTTAGGGGCCTGGGATTGTACCCGGGAACCCACTCTATCATACTCTGAGTATGGGCACGTGGGTTTCATGCAGGACACAGTGGTAGAGCCTCCTTTCACGCATGGCATGGGAGGATTGCAGGCTTTCTAAACTCTAAGAAAGCAAGAAGTCTGAGAATTAGATTTAGGGTTAAGATTCTGGTTAGGGTTAAGGATGAACTTTAGTGTTAGGGTGAGGGCTTAGGGTTAGGGATTAGGGTTAGGGTTAAAAGTTACTCTTAGGTTTAACGGTTACACTTTGGTTTAGGGTTGAGGTTTACGGTTACGGTTAAGATGAGGGGTTACTGTTAGGTACAGGGTTAGGGTTAAGTGTTAAGTTTAGGGTTGAAGATTAGGATTAGGGTTAGGATTAAAGGTTAGCGTGAGAGTTAACGCTTAGGGTTAAGGTTAAGAGTTAGGGTTTAGGGTTACGTTTAGGGTTAGGGTTAGTTTTAGGGTTAGAGTTATGTGCTATGGTTTGTGTTAGAGGTTAGGGTTAGGTTTACTGGTCACGGTGAGAGTTACGTTTAGGGTTAGCATTAGGGTTAGGGTTAAGGGATAGGATTAGGGTTAAGTGTTGGGCTTAGGGTTAGGGTTTAGTGTTAGGGTTATCATTAAGGATTAGGGGTAGGGTCAGGGTTAAATGCTTGGGTGCGGGTAATGATAGGGTCAGGGTTAAGGTTCACGGATAGGGTTAGTGTTAAGGGTTACGGGTGGGTTTAGGGTTCAGGTTTAGAGTTAGCATTAGGGCTTAAGGTTAGGATTAGGCGGTAGGTTAGATTTAGGGTTAGATCTAGGCGTTAGGGTAAGGGCTAGCGTTAGGGTTAAGAGATAGGGTTAGGTTTAATGCTTAGGATTAGGGTTAGTGTTTGGGGTTAAAGTAAGTGTTAGGGGTTAGGTTTAAGGATCAAAGGTTAGGGTTATTTTTAGCTGTAGTGTTAGGGTTAGGGATAAGGGATCCCATTAGCATTAACGGTCTTCCTTACTGTAGGGTTAAGGGTTAGGCTTAGAGTTAAAGGTTAAGGTTAGGGTCAGTGTTAAGATTTAGGGTGAGGGTTAACGGTTAGGGTAAAGGTTAAGCGTTAGGGTTAGGGATTAGTGATTAGGGTTTTTGGTTAGTGTTAGGGTTAGCGGTTAGGAGTTAGTGTTTTATGAAGGGGTATGGTTAGAATTAGGATTGGAGTTAGAGTTAGGGTGAGGTATAGGGGTTAGGTTTAGGGGTTAGCTTTAGGGGAAAAAGGATAGGATTAGGGTTACGGGTTGGGCTTAGGTTTAGGGTTAAAGTTTACTGCTAGGGTTAGGGATAGGGTTCAGGGTTAGCTTTAGGGGTTCTGGTTAGGGTTAGGTGTTCGGTTAGTGTCAGGGTTAGGTCTAGTCGTGAGGGTAAGGTTTAGGGTTAGCTTTAAGAGCTAGGGTTAGGTTTAATGGTTAGGATTAGGATTAGGGTTAAGGGTTAGGGTAAGGCTTAGGGGTTAGGGTTAAGGGTTAATGTTTTTGATAGACATAGCGTTGGGGTCAGAAGTAAGGGTTACTGTCAGTGTTAGAGTTGTAGATAGGGTTACGGTTAGGGTTAGCAGTTTAGAATTAGGGTTAGGGATTAGGTGTTCCAGTGATGACTAGGAGATAGGGTTAGAATTATGGGATAGGGGTTCTTCTCAGGAAATGGGTTATTCATTAACGTTAGGATAAGAGATTAAAGTGAGGCGCACGGTGAGGTTTACGTGTTAAGGGGAGAAATAGGAACAGGGTTGGGTGTATGTTCAGGGTTAGGGTTATCTGTTAAAGGTATTGTTTATGCTTAGCGCACGGGCCCTGTCTGCATTAGGCGGGCGGGGGGAGTTTAGGGAGCTGGGATTGTACCCGGGAACCCACTCTATCATAATCTGGGTATGGGCCCGTGGGTTTCATGCAGGACACAGAGGTAGAGCCTCCTTTCACGCATGGCATGGGAGGATTGCAGGCTTTCTAAACTCTAAGAAAGCAAGAAGTCTGAGAATTAGATTTAGGGGTAGGATTATGGTTAGGGTTAAGGATGAAGTTTAGTGTTAGGGTGAGGGCTTAGGGTTAGGGCTTAGGGTTAGGGTTAAATGTTACTCTTAGGTTTAAAGGTTACACTTTGTTTTAGGGTTGAGGTTTACGGTTAGGGTTAAGATGAGGGGTTAGGGTTAGGTACAGGGTTAAGGTTAAGTGTTAGGTTTAGTGTTGAAGATTAAGATTAGGGTTAGAACTAAAGGTTAGCGTGAGAGTTAACGCTTAGGGTTAAGGTTAAGTGTTAGGGTTTAGGGTTAGGGTTAGGGTTAGGGTTAGTTTTAGGGTTAGAGTTATGTGCTATGGTTTGTGTTAGAGGTTAGGTTTAGGTTTAGTGGTCACGGTTAGGGATACGTTTCGGGGTTAGCACTAGGGTTAGCGTTAAGGGATAGGATTAGGGTTAAGTGTTGGGCTTAGGGTTAGGGTTTAGTGTTAGGGTTATCATTAAGGATTAGGGGTATGGTCAGGGTTAAATGCGTGGGTGCGGGTAATGGTTAGGGTCAGGGTTAAGGTTCACGGATAGGGTTAGTGTTAAGGGTTACGGGTAGGTTTAGGGTTCAGGGTTAGAGTTAGCATTAGGGCTTAAGGTTAGGATAAGGCGGTAGGTTAGAATTCGGGTTAGATCTAGGCGTTAGTGTAAGGGCTAGCGTTAGGTTTAAGAGAGAGGGTTAGGTTTAATGCTTAGGATTAGGGTTAGGGTTTGGGGTTAAAGTAAGTGTTAGGGGTTAGGTTTAAGGATCAAAGGTTAGGGTTATTTTTAGCTGTAGTGTTAGGGTTAGGGATAAGGGATCCCATTAGCATTAAGGGTCTTCCTTACTGTAGGGTTAAGGGTAAGGCTTAGAGTTGAAGTTTCAGGTTAGGGTCAGTGTTAAGATTTAGGGTGAGGGTTAACGGTTAGGGTAAAGGTTAAGCGTTAGGGTTAGGGATTAGTGATTAGGGTTTTTGGTTAGTGTTAGGGTTAGCGGTTAGGAGTTAGTGTTTTATGAAGGGGTATGGTTACAATTAGGATTGGGGTTAGAGTTAGGGTGAGGTATAGGGGTTAGGTTTAGGGGTTAGTTTTAGGGTAAAAGGATAGGATTAGGGTTACGGGTTGGGCTTAGGTTTAGGGTTAAAGTTTACTGCTAGGGATAGGGATAGGGTTCAGGCTTAGCTTTAGGGGTTCTGGTTAGGGTTAGGTGTTAGGTTAGTGTCAGGGTTAGGTCTAGTCGTGAGGATAAGGTTTAGGGTTAGCTTTAAGAGCTAGGGTTAGGTTTAATGGTTAGGATTAGGATTAAGGGTTAGCGTAAGGCTTAGGGGTTAGGGTGAAGGGTTAGGGTTTTTGTTAGGCATAGCGTTGCGGTTAGAAGTAAGGTTTACTGTCAGTGTTAGGGTTGTCGGTAGGGTTACGGTTAGGGTTAGCGGTTTAGAATTAGGGTTAGCGATTAGGTGTCACAGTGATGACTAGGATATAGGGTTAGAATTATGGGATAGGGGTTGTTCTCAGGAAATGGGTTATCCATTAACCTTAGGATAAGAGTTTAAAGTTAGGGCACGGTGAGGTTTACGTGTTAAGGGGAGAAATAGGAACAGGGTTGGGTGTTATGTTCAGGGTTAGGGTTATCTGTTAAAGGAATTGTTTATGCTTAGCGCACGGGCCCTGTCTGCATTAGGCGGGCGGGGGGAGTCTCGGGGCCTGGGATTGTACCCGGGAACCCACTCTATCATACTCTGGGTATGGGCCAGTGGGTTTCATGCAGGACACAGTGGTAGAGCCTCCTTTCACACATGGCATGGGAGGATTGCAGGCTTTCTAAACTCTAAGAAAGCAAGAAGTCTGAGAATTAGATTTAGGATTAGGATTATGGTTAGGGTTAAGGATGAAGTTTAGTGTTAGGGTGAGGGCTTAGAGTTAGGGCTTAGGGTTAGGGTTAAAGGTTACTCTTAGGTTTAACGGTTACACTTTGGTTTAGGGTTGAGGTTTACGGTTAGGGTTAAGATGAGGGGTTAGGGTTTGGTACAGGGTTAGGGTTAAGTGTTAGGTTTAGGGTTGAAGATTAGGATTAGGGTTAGGATTAGGGTTAGGGTTAGGGTTAGGGTTAGGGTTATGTGTTGGGCTTAGGGTTAGGGTTTAGTGTTAGGGTTATCATTAAGGATTAGGGGTAGGGTCAGGGTTAAATGCTTGGGTGCGGGTAATGGTTAGGGTCAGGGTTAAGGTTCACGGATAGGGTTAGTGTTAAGGGTTACGGGTAGGTTTAGGGTTCAGGGTTAGAGTTAGCATTAGGGCCTAAGCTTAGAATTAGGCGTAAGTTAGATTTAGGGTTAGATCTAGGCGTTACGGTAAGGGCTAGCGTTAGGGTTAAGAGATAGGGTTAGGTTTAGTGCTTAGGATTAGGGTTAGGGTTTGGGGTTAAAGTAAGTGTTAGGGGTTAGGTTTAAGGATCAAAGGTTAGGGTTATTTTTAGCTGTAGTGTTAGGGTTAGGGATAAGGGATCCCATTAGCATTAAGGGTCTTCCTTACTGTAGGGTTAAGGGTTAGGCTTAGAGTTAAAGGTTCAGGTTAGGGTCAGTGTTAAGATTTAGGGTGAGGGTTAACGGTTAGGGTAAAGGTTAAGCGTTAGGGTTAGGGATTAGTGATTAGGGTTTTTGGTTAGTGTTAGGCTTAGCGGTTAGGAGTTAGTGTTTTATGAAGGGGTATGGTTAGAATTGGGATTGGGGTTAGAGTTAGGGTGAGGTATAGGGGTTAGGTATAGGGGTTAGTTTTAGGGTAAAAGGATAGGATTAGGGTTACGGGTTGGGCTTAGGTTTAGGGTTAAAGTTTACTGCTAGGGTTAGGGATAGGGTTTAGGGTTAGCTTTAGGGGTTCTGGTTAGGGTTAGGTGTTTGGTTAGTGTCAGGGTTAGGTCTAGTCGTGAGGGTAAGGTTTAGGGTTATCTTTAAGAGCTAGGGTTACGTTTAATGGTTAGGATTAGGATTAGGGTTAAGGGTTAGTGTAAGACTTAGGGGTTAGGGTGAAGGGTTAGTTTCAAGGGTTCGGGTTTTTGGTCGGCATAGCATTGGGGTTAGAAGTAAGGGTTACTGTCAGTGTTAGGGTTGTAGGTAGGGTTACGGTTAGGGTTAGCGGTTTAGAATTCGGGTTAGGGATTAGGTGTCACAGTGATGACTAGGAGATAGGGTTAGAATTATGGGATAGGGGTTGTTCTCAGGAAATGGGTTATGCATTAACGTTAGGATAAGAGGTTAAAGTTAGGGTCACGGTGAGGTTTACGTGTTAAGCGGAGATATAGGAACAGGGTTGAGTGTTATGTTCAGGGTTAGGGTTATCTGTTAAAAGTATTGTTTATGCTTAGCGCAGGGGCCCTGTCTGCATTAGGCGGGCTGGGGGAGTTTAGGGGGCTGGGATTGTACCCGGGAACCCACTCTATCATACTCTGGGTATCGGCGCGTGGGTTTCATGCAGGACACAGTGGTAGAGCCTCCTTTCACGCATGGCATGGGAGGATTGCAGGCTTTCTAAACTCTAAGAAAGCAAGAAGTCTGAGAATTAGATTTAGGGTTAGGATTATGGTTAGGGTTAAGGATGAAGTTCAGTGTTAGGGTGAGGGCTTAGGGTTAGGGATTAGGGTTAGGGTTAAAGGTTACTCTTAGGTTTAACGGTTACACTTTGATTTAGGGTTTAGGTTTAGGGTTAGGGTTAAGATGAGGGGTTAGGGTTTAGTACAGGGTAAGGGTTAAGTGTTAGGTTTAGGGTTGAAGATTAGGATTAGGGTTAGGATTAAAGGTTAGCGTGAGAGTTAACGCTTAGGGTTAAGGTTAACAGTTAGGGTTTAGGATTAGGGTTACGGTTAGGGTTAGTTTTAGGGTTAGAGTTATGTGCTATGGTTTGTGTTAGAGGTTAGGTTTAGGATTACTGGTCACGGTTAGGTTTAAGTTTAGGGTTAGCATTAGGGTTAGGGTTAAGGGATAGGATTAGGGTTAAGTGTTGGGCTTAGGGTTAGGGTTTAGTGTTAGGGTTATCATTAAGGATTAGGGGTAGGGTCAGGGTTAAATTCTTGGGTGCGGGTAATGGTTAGGGTCAGGGTTAAGGTTCACGGATAGGGTTAGTGTTAAGGGTTACGGGTAGGTTTAGGGTTCAGGGTTAGAGTTAGCATTAGGGCTTAAGGTTAGGATTAGGCGGTAGGTTAGATTTAGGGTTAGATCTAGGCGATAGGGTAAGGGCTAGCGTTAGGGTTAAGAGATAGGGTTGGGTTTAGTGCTTAGGATTAGGATTAGGGTTAAGGGTTAGGGTCAGGCTTAGGGGTTAGTGTGAAGGTTAGGGTCAAGGGTTAGGGTTTTTGTTAGGCACAGCGTTGGGGTTAGAAGTAAGGGTTACTGTCAGTGTTAGGGTTGTAGGTAGGGTTACGGTTAGGGTTAGCGGTTTAGAATTAGGGTTAGGGATTAGGTGTTCCAGTGATGACTAGGAGATAGGGTTAGAATTATGGGATAGGGGTTGTTCTCAGGAAATGGGTTATGCATTAACGTTAGGATAAGAGGTTAAAGTTAGGCGCACGGTGAGGTTTACGTGTTAAGGGGAGAAATAGGAACAGGGTTGGGTGTTATGTTCAGGGTTAGGGTTATCTGTTAAAGGTATTGTTTATGATTAGCGCACGGGCCCTGTCTGCATTAGGCGGGTGGGGGGAGTTTAGGGGGCTGGGATTGTACCCGGGAACCCACTCTATCATAATCTGGGTATGGGCCCGTGGGTTTCATGCAGGACACAGTGGTAGAGCCTCCTTTCACGCATGGCATGGGAGGATTGCAGGCTTTCTAAACTCTAAGAAAGCAAGAAGTCTGAGAATTAGATTTAGGGTTAGGATTATGGTTAGGGTTAAGGATGAAGTTTATTGTTAGGGTGAGGGCTTAGGGTTAGGGATTAGGGTTAGGGTTAAAGGTTACTCTTAGGTTTAACGGATACACTTTGGTTTAGGGTTGAGGTTTACGGTTAGGGTTAAGATGAGGGGTTAGGGTTAGGTACAGGGTTAGGGTTAAGTGTTAGGTTTAGGGTTGAAGATTAGGATTAGGGTTAGGATTAAAGGTTAGCGTGAGAGTTAACGCTTAGTGTTAAGGTTAAGGGTTAGGGTTTATGGTTAGGGTTAGGGTTAGGTTTAGTTTTAGGGTTAGAGTTATGTGCTATGGTTTGTGTTAGAGGTTAGGGTTAGGTTTACTGGTGACGGTTAGGGTTACGTTTAGGGGTTAGCATTAGGGTTAGAGTTAGGGTTAGGGTTAAGGGATAGGATTAGGGTTAAGTGTTGGGCTTCGGGTTAGGGTTTAGTGTTAGGGTTATCATTAAGAATTAGGGGTAGGGTCAGGGTTAAATGCTTGGGTGCGGGTAATGGTTAGGGTCAGGGTTAAGGTTCACGGATAGGGTTAGTGTTAAGGGTTACGGGTAGGTTTAGGGTTCAGGGTTAGAGTTAGCATTAGGGCGTAAGGTTAGGATTAGGCGGTAGGTTAGATTTAGGGTTAGATCTAGGCGTTAGGGTAAGGGCTATCGTTAGGGTTAAGAGATAGGGTTAGGTTTAGTGCTTAGGATTAGGGTTAGGGTTTGGGGTTAAAGTAAGTGTTAGGGGTTAGGTTTAAGGATCAAAGGTTAGGGTTATTTTTAGCTGTAGTGTTAAGGTTAGGGATAAGGGATCCCATTAGCATTAAGGGTCTTCCTTACTGTAGGGTTAAGGGTTAGGCTTAGAATTAAAGTTTCAGGTTAGGGTCAGTGTTAAGATTTAGGGTGAGTTTTAACGGTTAGGGTAAAGGTTAAGCGTTAGGGTTAGGGATTAGTGATTAGGGTTTTTGGTTAGTGTTAGGGTTAGCGGTTAGGAGTTAGTGTTTTATGAAGGGGTATGGTTAGAATTAGGATTGGGGTTAGAGTTAGGGTGAGGTATAGGGGTTAGGTTTAGGGGTTAGTTTTCAGGTAAAAGGATAGGATTAGGGTTACGGGTTGGGCTTAGGTTTACGGTTAAAATTTACTGCTAGGGTTAGGGATAGGGTTCAGGCTAGGCTTTAGGTGTTCTGGTTAGTGTTAGGTGTTAGGTTAGTGTCAGGGTTAGGTCTAGTCGTGAGGGTAAGGTTTAGGGTTAGCTTTAAGAGCTAGGGTTAGGTTTAATGGTTAGGATTAGGATTAGGGTAAGGCTTAGGGTTTAGGGTGAAGGGTTAGGGTCAAGGGTTAGGGTTTTTGTTAGGCATAGCGTTGGGGTTAGAAGTAAGGGTTACTGTCAGTGTTAGGGTTGTAGGTAGGGTTACGGTTAGGGTTAGCGTTTTAGAATTAGGGTTAGGGATTAGGTGTCACAGTGATGACTAGGAGATAGGGTTAGAATTATGGGATAGGGGTTGTTCTCAGGAAATGGGTTATGCATTAACGTTAGGATAAGAGGTAAATGTTAGGCGCACGGTGAGGTTTACGTGTTAAGGGGAGAAATAGGAACAGGGTTGGGTGTTATGTTCAGGGTTAGGGTTATCTGTTAAAGGTATTGTTTATGCTTAGCGCACGGGCCCTGTCTGCATTAGGCGGGCTGGGGGAGTTTAGGGGGCTGGGATTGTACCCGGGAACCCACTCTATCATACTCTGGGTATGGGCCCGTGGGTTTCATACAGGACACAGTGGTAGAGCCTCCTTTCACGCAAGGCATGGGAGGATTGCAGGCTTTCTAAACTCTAAGAAAGCAAGAAGTCTGAGAATTAGATTTAGGGTTAGGATTATGGTTAGGGTTAAGGATGAAGTTTAGTGTTAGGGTGAGGGCTTAGGGTTAGGGATTAGGGTTAGGGTTAAAGGTTACTCTTAGGTTTAAAGGTTACACTTTGGTTTAGGGTTGAGATTTACAGTTAGGGTTAACATGAGGGGTTAGGGTTTAGTACAGGGTAAGGGTTAAGTGTTAGGTTTAGGGTTGAAGATTAGGATTAGGGTTAGGATTAAAGGTTAGCGTGAGAGTTAACTCTTAGGGTTAAGGTTAACAGTTAGGGTTTAGGGTTAGGGTTACGGTTAGGGTTAGTTTTAGGGTTAGAGTTATGTGCTATGGTTTGTGTTAGAGGTTAGGTTTAGGTTTACTGGTCACGGGTAGGGTTAAGTTTAGGGTTAGCATTAGGGTTAGGGTTAAGGGATAGGATTAGGGTTGGGGTTACGTTTAGGGGTTAGCGTTAGGGTTAGGGTTAGGGTTAAGGGATAGGAATAGGGTTAAGTGTTGGGCTTAGGGTTAGGGTTTATGGTTAGGGTTATCATTAAGGATTAGGGTTAGGGTCAAGGTTAAATGCTTGGGTGCGTGTAATGGTTAGGGTCAGGGTTAAGGTTCACGGATAGGGTTAGTGTTAAGGGTTACGGGTAGGTTTATGGTTCAGGGTTAGAGTTAGCATTAGGGCTTAAGGTTAGGATTAGGCGGTAGGTTAGAATTAGGGTTAGATCTAGGCGTTAGGGTAAGGGCTAGCGTTAGGGTTAAGAGATAGGGTTGGGTTTAATGCTTAGGATTAGGGTTAGGGTTTGGGGTTAAAGTAAGTGTTAGGGGTTAGGTTTAAGGATCAAAGGTTAGGGTTATTTTTAGCTGTAGTGTTAGGGTTAGGGATAAGGGATCCCATTAGCATAAAGAGTCTTCCTTACTGTAGGGTTAAGGGTTAGGCTTAGAGTTAAAGGTGAAGGTTAGGGTCAGGGTTAAGATTTAGGGTGAGGGTTAACGGTTAGGGTAAAGGTTAAGCGTTAGGGTTAGGGATTAGTGATTAGGGTTTTTGGTTAGTGTTAGGGTTAGCGGTTAGGAGTTAGTGTTTTATGAAGGGGTATGGTTAGAATTGGGATTGGGGTTAGAGTTAGGGTGAGGTATAGGGGTTAGGTTTAGGGGTTAGTTTTAGAGTAAAAGGATAGGATTAGGGATACGGGTTGGGCTTAGGTTTAGGGTTAAAGTTTACTGCTAGGGTTAGGGATAGGGTTCAGGGTTAGCTTTAGAGGTTCTGGTTAGGGTTAGGTGTTAGGTTAGTGTCAGGGTTACGTCTAGTCGTGAGGTTAAGGTTTAGGGTTAGCTTTAAGAGCTAGGGTTAGGTTTAATGGTTAGGATTAGAATTAGGGTTAAGGGTTAGGGTAAGGCTTAGGGGTTAAGGTGAAGGGTTAGGGTCAATGATTAGGGTTTTTGTTAGGCATAGCGTTGGGGTTAGAAGTAAGGGTTACTGTCAGTGTTAGGGTTGTAGGTAGGGTTACAGTTAGGGTTAGCGGTTCAGAATTAGGGTTAGGTATTAGGTGTCACAGTGATGACTAAGAAATAGGGTTAGAATTATGGGATAGGGGTTGTTCTCAGGAAATGGGTTATGCATTAACGTTAGGATAAGAGGTTAAAGTTAGGCGCACGGTGAGGTTTACGTGTTAAGGGGAGAAATAGGAACAGGGTTGGGTGTTATGTTCAGGGCTAGGGTTATCTGTTAAAAGTATTGTTTATGCTTAGCGCACGGGCCCTGTCTGCATTAGGCGGACTGAGGGAGTTTAGGGGGCTGGGATTGTACCCGGGAACCCACTCTATCATACTCTGGGAATGGGCCCGTGGGTTTCATGCAGGACACAGTGGTAGAGCCTCCTTTCACGCATGGCATGGGAGGATTGCAGGCTTTCTAAACTCTAAGAAAGCAAGAAGTCTGAGAATTAGATTTAGGGGTAGGATTATGGATAGGGTTAAGGATGAAGTTTAGTGTTCGGGTGAGGGCTTAGGGTTAGGGATTAGGGTTAGGGTTAAAGGTTACTCTTAGGTTTAACGGTTACACTTTGGTTTCGGGTTGAGGTTTACGGTTAGGGTTAAGATGAGGGGTTAGGGTTAGGTACAGGGTTAGGGTTAAGTGTTAGGTTTAGGGTTGAAGATTAGGATTAGGTTTAGGATTAAAGTTTAGCGTGAGAGTTAACGCTTAGGGTAAAGGTTAAGTGTTAGGGTTTAGGGTTAGGGTTAGGGTTAGGGTTAGTTTTAGGGTTAGAGTTATGTGCTATGGTTTGTGTTAGAGGTTAGGGTTAGGTTTACTGGTCACGGTTACGGTTACGTTTAGGGGTTAGCATTAGGGTTAGGGTTAGGGTTAGGGTTAAGGGATAGGATTAGGATTAAGTGTTGGGCTTAGGGTTAGGGTTTAGTGTTAGGGTTATCATTAAGGATTAGGGGTAGGGTCAGGGTTAAATGCTTGGGTGCGGGTAATGGTTAGGGTCAGGTTTAAGGTTCTCGGATAGGGTTAGTGTTAACGGTTACGGGTAGGTTTAGGGTTCAGGGTTAGAGTTAGCATTAGGGCTTAAGGTTAGGATTAGGCGGTAGGTTAGATTTAGGGTTAGATCTAGGCGTTAGGGTAAGAGCTAGCATTAGGGTTAAGAGATAGGGTTAGGTTTAATGCTTAGGATTAGGGTTAGGGTTTGGGGTTAAAGTAAGTGTTAGGGGTTAGTTTTAAGGATCAAAGGTTAGGGTTATTTTTAGCTGTAGTGTTAGGGTTAGGGATAAGGGATCCCATTAGCATTAAGGGTCTTCCTTACTGTAGGGTTAAGGGTTAGGCTTAGAGTTAAACGTTAAGGTTAGGGTCAGTGTTACGATTTAGGGTGAGGGTTAACGGTTAGGGTAAAGGTTAAGCGTTAGGGTTAGGGTTTAGTGATTAGGGTTTTTGTATAGTGTTAGGGTTAGCGGTTAGGAGTTAGTGTTTTATGAAGTTGTATGGTTAGAATTAGGATTGGGGTTAGAGTTAGGGTAAGGTATAGGGGTTCGGTTTAGGGATTAGTATTAGGGTAAAAGGATAGGATTAGGGTTACGGGTTGGGCTTAGGTTTAGGGTTAAAGTTTACTGCTAGGGTTAGGGATAGGCTTCAGGGTTAGCTTTAGGGGTTCTGGTTAGGGTTAGGTGTTAGGTTAGTGTCAGGGTTAGGTCTAGTCGTGAGGGTAAGGTTTAGGGTTAGCTTTAAGAGCTAGGGTTAGGTTTAATGGTTAGGATTAGGATTAGGGTTAAGGGTTAGGGTAAGGCTTAGGGGTTAGGGTGAAGGGTTTGGGTCAAGGGTTAGGGTTTTTGTTAGGCATAGCGTTCGGGTTAGAAGTAAGGGTTACTGTCAGTGTTAGGGTTGTAGGTAGGGTTACGGTTAGGGTTAGCGGTTTAGAATTAGGGTTAGGGATTAGGTGTCACAGTGATGAATAGGAGATAGGGTTAGAATTATGGGATAGAGGTTGTTCTCAGGAAATGGGTTATGCATTAACGTTAGGATAAGAGGTTAAAGTTAGGCGCACGGTGAGGTTTACGTGTTAAGGGGAGAAATAGGAACAGGGTTGGGTGTTATGTTCAGGGTTAGGGTTATCTGTTAAAGGTATTGTTTATGATTAGCGCACGGGCCCTGTCTGCATTAGGCGGGCGGGGGGAGTTTAGGGGGCTGGGATTGTACCCGGGAACCGAATCTATCCTACTCTGGGTATGGGCCCGTGTATTTCATGCAGGACACAGTGGTAGAGCCTCCTTTCACGCATGGTATGGGAGGATTGCAGGCTTTCTAAAATCTAAGAAAGCAAGAAGTCTGAGAAATAGATTTAGGGTTAGGATTATGGTTAGGGTGAAGGATGAAGTTTAGTGTTAGGGTGAGGGCTTAGGGTTAGGGATTAGGGTTAGGGTGAAAGGTTACTCTTAGGTTTAACGGTTACACTTTGGTTTAGGGTGAAGGTTTACGGTTAGGGTTAAGATGAGGGGTTAGGGTTAGGTACAGGGTTAGGGTTAAGTGTTAGGTTTAGGGTTGAAGATTAGGATTAGGGTTAGGATTAAAGGTTAGCGTGAGAGTTAACGCTTAGGGTTAAGGTTAAGAGTTAGGGTTTAGGGTTAGGGTTAGGGTTAGTTTTAGGGTTAGAGTTATGAGCTATGGTTTTTGTTAGAGGTTAGGGTTAGGTTTACTGGTCACGGTTAGGGTTACGTTTAGGGGTTAGCATTAGGGTTAGGGTTAGGTTTAGGGTTAAGGGATAGGATTAGGGTTAAGTGTTGGGCTTAGGGTTAGGGTTTAGTGTTAGGGTTATCATTAAGGATTAGGGGTAGGGTCAGGGTTAAATGCTTCGGTGCGGGTAATGGTTAGGGTCAGGGTTAAGGTTCACGGATAGGGTTAGTGTTAAGGGTTACGGGTAGGTTTAGGGTTCAGGGTTAGAGTTAGGATTAGGGCTTAAGGTTAGGATTAGGCGGTAGGTTAGATTTAGGGTTAGATCTAGGCATTAGGGTAAGGGCTAGCGTTAGGGTTAGAGATAGGGTTAGGTTTAATGCTTAGGATTAGGGTTAGGGTTTGGGGATAAAGTAAGTGTTAGATGTTAGGTTTAACGATCAAAGGTTAGGGTTATTTTTAGCTGTAGTGTTAGGGTTAGGGATAAGGGATCCCATTAGCATTAAGGGTCTTCCTTACTGTAGGGTTAAGGGTTAGGCTTAGAGTTAAAGGTTCATGTTAGGGTCAGTGTTAAGATTTACGGTGAGGGTTAACGGTTAGGGTAAAGGTTAAGCGTTAGGGCTAGGGATTAGTGATTAGGGTTTTTGGTTAGTGTTAGGGTTAGCGGTTAGGAGTTAGTGTTTTATGAAGGGGTATGGTTAGAATTAGGACTGGGTTAGAGTTAGGGTGAGGTATAGGGGTTAGGTTTAGGGGATAGTTTTAGGGTAAAAGGATAGAATTAGGGTTACGGGTTGGGCTTAGGTTTAGGGTTAAAGTTTACTGCTAGGGTTAGGGATAGGGTTCAGGGTTAGCTTTAGGGGTTCTGGTTAGGTTTAGGTGTTAGGTTAGTGTCAGGGTTAGGTCTAGTCGTGAGGGTAAGGTTCAGGGTTAGCTTTAAGAGCTAGGGTTAGGTTTAATGGTTAGGATTAGGATTAGGGTTAAGGGTTAGGGTAAGGCTTAGGGGTTGGGGTGAAGGGTTAGGGTCAAGGGTTAGGGTTTTTGTTAGGCATAGCGTTGGGGTTAAGAGTAAGGGTTACTGTCAGTGTTAGGGTTGTAGGTAGGGTTACGGTTAGGGTTAGCGGTTTAGAATTAGGGTTAGGGATTAGGTGTCACAGTGATGACTAGGAGATAGGGTTAGAATTATGGGATGGGGTTGTTCTCAGGAAATGGGTTATGCATTAACGTTAGGATAAGAGGTAAATGTTAGGCGCACGGTGAGGTTTACGTGTTAAGGGGAGAAATAGGAACAGGGTTGGGTGTTATTTTCAGGGTTAGGGTTATCTGTTCAAGGTATTGTTTATGCTTAGCGCACGGGCCCTGTCTGCATTAGGCGGGCGGGGGAAGTTTAGGGGGCTGGGATTGTACCCGGGAACCCACTCTATCATACTCTGGGTATGGGCCCGTGGGTTTCATGCAGGACACAGTGGTAGAGCCTCCTTTCACGCATGGCATGGGAGGATTGCAGGCTTTCTAAACTCTAAGAAAGCAAGAAGTCTGAGAATTAGATTTAGGGTTAGGATTATGGTTAGTGTGAGGGATGAAGTTTAGTGTTAGGGTCAGGGCTTAATGTTAGGGATTAGGGTTAGGGTTAAAGGTTACTCTTAGTTTTAACGGTTACAGTTCGGTTTATGGTTGAGGTTTACGGTTAGGGTTAAGATGAGGGGTTAGGGTTTGGTAGACGTTTAGGGTTAAGTGTTAGGTTTAGGGTTGAAGATTAGGATTAGGGTTAGGATTAAAGGTTAGCGTGAGAGTTAACGCTTAGGGTTAAGGTTAAGAGTTAGGGTTTACGGTTAGGCTTAGGGTTAGATTTAGGGTTAGAGTTATGTGCTATGGTGTGTGTTAGGGGTTAGGGTTAGGTTTACTGTTCACGGTTAGGGTTGGGTTTAGGGGTTAGCATTAGGGTTATGGATTATGTTTAGGGTAAGGGTCTAGAGTTAATGTTGGGCTTTAGTCTCGGGGCTTAGTTTCAGGGTCAGGGGTTAGCGTTGGTGGTAGGGCTTAGCTTTAGCGGTCAGTTTAAGGGCACAGGACCTGGTTAACCTACGGTGAGAGGGGTGCGGTCTGAGTCACCACGAAAGCACAACATCATTCCCTGGGCCTTGGGACAGGACCTCCATGCAGGACTCAGGCGGAGCCTCATCTCACACATGGTATGGCTGTATTGTAGGCTTGCTTCACTCTGGGAATGGAAGTAGTGTGAGAATTAGGGTTGGGGTTGGGGTTAGGGTTTTTCGTGTTAGGGGTTAGGTTTCGAGTCAGGGTTAGGTGCTAGGGATTAGTGGTTAGGGTTACAGTTAGTGTTAGGGGTAAGGTGTTAAGTCTGGGTTAGGGGGCCAGGGTATGGTTTAGGGTTGGAGTTAGCGTTAGGGTTAGGGGTTAGGGTTAAGGGATAGGGTTAGGATTCAGGGTGAGGGTTAGAGGGTTAACAGTTGGGGTTAGGCTTAGGGGTTAGGGATAGTGTTAGGGTTAAGGGTTAGGAGCTTGGTTCAGGTTTAAGGTTAGCATTAGGGGTTGGGGTTAGTGTTAACTGTAGGTCAGTGTTGGGGTTAGATCTCTAGGCATTAGGGTAAAGATTAGGGTTAGGGTTAAGAGTTAGGGTTCTGTTTAACGGTTAGGATTGGGAATAGGTTAAGGGTTAAGGTTAAGTTTGGGGTTATGACGAAGGATCAACTGTTAGGGTTACTTTTAGGCGTAGGGTTAGGGTAAGGGGTTAGGGTTAGTGTTAGTGTTGTTGGTCGGGTTAAGGTTAGGGTTGGCGCTTCACAATTAGGGATTAGGTGTTACGGTTATAGCTAGGAGGTAGGGTTATAATGACGGTATAGGGCTTGTTCTCAGGGTGTCATGCATTAACGTTAAGATATGGGGTTAAAGTTAGGGTTATGGTGAGGTTTACCTGTTAAGGTGAGCAGTAGGATCAGGGTTAGGTGTTATGTCGTGGGTTAGGCTTATGGGTGAGGGGTAGGGTTTATGCTTAGGGCACGGGCCCTGTATGCCCTAGGAGGCAAAGTTAGGTGTCTGTGATGGTCGCTGGGAACCCACTCTACCACACGCAGTGTATGGGCCTCTGGGTTTCATGCAGGACACTGTGGCAGAGCCTCCTTTCACGCATGGCGTGGGAGGATTGCAGGCTTTCTAAACTCTAAGAAAGCAAGAAGTCTGAGAATTAGATTTAGGGTTAGGGTTAAGGTTAGGGTTAAGGATCAAGTTTAGTGTTAGGGTGAGTGCTTAGGCTTAGGGATTACGGTTAGGGTTAAAGGTTACTCTTAGATTTAACGGTTACACTTTGGTTTAGGGTTGAGGTTTAAGGTTAGGGTTAAGATGAGGGGTTAGGGTTTGGTACACGGTTAGGGTTAAGTGTTAGGTTTAGGGTTGAAGACTAGGATTAGGGTTAGGATTAAAGGTTAGCGTGAGAGTTAACGGTTAGGGTTAAGGTTAAGAGTTAGGGTTTAGGGTTAGGGTTAGGGTTAGGGTTAGATTTAGGGTTAGAGTTATGTGCTATGGTTTGTGTTAGAGGTTAGGGTTAGGTTTACTGTTCACGGTTAGGGTTACGTTTAGGGGTTAGCATTAGGGTTAGGGTTAGGGTTAGGGTTAAGGGATAGGATTAGGGTTAAGTGTTGGGCTTAGGGTTAGGGTTTAGTGTTAGGGTTATCATTAAGGATTAGGGTTAGGGTCAGGGTTAAATGCTTGGGTGCGGGTAATGGTTAGGGTCAGGGTTAAGGTTCAGGGATAGGGTTAGTGTTAAGGGTTACGGGTAGGTTTAGGGTTCAGGGTTAGCGTTAACATTAGGGCTTAAGGTTAGGATTAGGCGGGAGGTTAGATTTAGGGTTAGAACTAGGCGTTAGGGTAAGGGCTAGAGTTAGGGTTAAGAGATAGGGTTAGGTTTAATGCTTAGGATTAGGGTTAGGGTTTGGGGATAAAGTAAGTGTTAGGGGTTAGGTTTAAGGATCAAAGGTTAGGGTTATTTTTAGGTGTAGTGTTAGGTTTAGGGAAAAGGAATCCCATTAGCATTAAGGGTCTTCCTTACTGTAGGGTTAAGGGTTAGGCTTAGAGTTAAAAGTTAAGGTTAGGGTCAGTGTTAAGAATTAGGGTGAGGGGTAACGGTTAGGGTAAAGGTTAAGCATTAGGGTTAGGGATTAGCGATTAGGGTTTTTGGTTAGTGTTAGGGTTAGAGGTTAGGAGTTCGTGTTTTATGAAGGGGTATGGTTAGAATTAGGATTGGGGTTAGAGTTAGGGTTAGGTATAGGGGTTAGGTTTAGAGGTTAGTTTTAGGGTAAAAGGATAGGATTAGGGTTATGGGTTGGGCTTAGGTTTAGGGTTAAAGTTTACTGCTAGGGTTAGGGATAGGGTTCAGGGTTAGCTTTAGGGGTTCTGGTTAGGGTTAGGTGTTAGGTTAGTGTCAGGGTTAGGTCTAGTCGTGAGGGTAAGGTTTAGGGTTAGCTTTAAGAGCTAGGGTTAGGTTTAATGGTTAGGATTAGGATTAGGGTTAAGGGTTAGCGTAAGGCTTAGGGGTTTGGGTGAAGGGTTAGGGTTTTTGTTAGGCATAGCGTTGGGGTTAGAAGTAAGGGTTACTGTCAGTGTTAGGGTTGTAGGTAGGGTTACGGTTAGGGTTAGCGGTTTAGAATTAGGGTTAGGGATTAGGTGTTCCAGTGATGACTAGGAGATAGGGTTAGAAATATGGGATACGGGTTGTTCTCAGGGAATGGGTTATGCATTAACGTTAGGATAAGTGGTTAAAGTTAGGCGCACGGTGAGGTTTACGTGTTAAGGGGAGAAATAGGAACAGGGTTGGGTGTTATGTTCAGGGTTAGGGTTATCTGTTAAAGGTATTGTTTATGCTTAGCGCATGGGCCCTGTCTGCATTGGGCGGGCGGGGGGAGTTTAGGGGGCTGGGATTGTACCCGGGAACCCACTCTATCATACTCTGGGTATGGGCCCGTGGGTTTCATGCAGGACACAGTGGTAGAGCCTCCTTTCACACATGGCATGGGAGGATTGCAGGCTTTCTAAACTCTAAGAAAGCAAGAAGTCTGAGAATTAGATTTAGGGTTAGGATTCTGGTTAGGGTTAAGGATGAAGTTTAGTGTTAGGGTGAGGGCTTAAGGTTAGGGATTAGGGTTAGGGTTAAAGGTTACTCTTAGGTTTAACGGTTACAGTTCGGTTTAGGGTTGAGGTTTACGGTTAGGGTTAAGATGAGGGGTTAGGGTTTGGTAGACGTTTAGGGTTAAGTGTTAGGTTTAGGGTTGAAGATTAGGATTAGGGTTAGGATTAAAGGTTAGCGAGAGAGTTAACGCTCAGGGTTTACTGTTAGGGTTAGGGTTAGTTTTAGGGTTAGAGTTATGTGCTATGGTTTGTGTTAGAGGTTAGGGTTAGGTTTACCTTTCACGGTTAGGGTTACGTTTAGGGTTTAGCATTAGAGTTAAGGTTAGGGTTAAGGGATAGGATTAGGGTTAATTGTTAGGTTTAGGGTTGAAGATTAGGATTAGGGTTAGGATTAAAGGTTAGCATGAGATTTAACGCTTAGGAATAAGGTTTAGAGTTAGGGTTTACTGTTAGGGTTAGGGTTAGTTTTAGGGTTAGAGTTATGTGCTATGGTTTGTGATAGAGGTTAGGGTTAGGTTTACTGTTCACGGTTAGGGTTACGTTTAAGGTTTAGCATTAGGGTTAGGGATTAGTTTTAGGGTAAGGGTTTAGAGTTAGTGTTGGGCTTTAGTCTCGGGGCTTCGGTTCAGGGTCAGGGGTTAGGGTCGGTGGTACGGCCTAGCTTTAGCAGTGAGTTAAAGGGCACAACACCTGGTTAATCTAAGGTGAGACGGGTGCGGTCGAAGTCATCACGAAAGCACAACATCATTCCCTGGGCCTTGGGACAGGACCTACATGCAGGACTCAGTCGGAGCCTCATCTCACACATGGCATGGTTGTATTGTAGGCTTCCTTCACTCTGGGAATGGAAGTAGTGTGAGAATTAGGGTTGGGGTTGGGGTTAGGGATTTCGAGTTAGGGGTTAGGTTTCGAGTCAGGGTTAGGTGCTAGGGATTAGTGGTTAGGGTTAGAGTTAGTGTTAGGGGTTAGGTGTTAAGTCTGGGTTAGGGGGCCAGGGTAAGGTTTAGGGTTGGAGTTAGCATTAGGGTTAGGGGTTAGGGTTAAGGGAGAGGGTTAGGTATCAGGGTGAGGGTTAGAGGGTTAACAGTTGGGGTTAAGCTTAGGGGTTAGGGATAGTGTTAGAGTTAAGGGTTAGAAGTATGGTTCAGGTTTATGTTTAGCATTAGGGGTTGGGGTTAGTGTTAACTGTAGGTCAGTGTTGGGGTTAGATCTCTAGGCATTAGGGTAAAGGTTAGGGTTAGGGTTAAGTGTTAGGGTTATGTTTAATGGTTAGGATTGGGAATAGGGTTAACGGTTAGGGTTAAGGTTAGGGGTTATGACTAAGGATCAACCGTTAGGGTTACTTTTAGGCGTAGGTTTAGGGTAAGAGGTTAGGGTTAGTGTTAGTGTTGTTGGTCGGGTTAAGGTTAGGGTTGGCATTTCAGAATTAGGGATTAGGTGTTACGGTTATGGCTAGGAGTTAGGGTTAGAATGACGGTATAGGGCTTGTTCTCAGGGTGTCATGCATTAACGTTAAGATATCGGGTTAAAGTTAGGGTTACGGTGAGGTTTACCTGTTAAGGTGAGCAGTAGGATCAGGGTTATGTGTTATGTTCTGGGTTAGGCTTATGGATGAATGGTATGGTTTACGCTTAGGGCACGGGCCCTGTATGCCCTAGGAGGCAAAGTTAGGTGTCTGTGATGGTCGCTGGGAACCCACTCTATCGTACGCAGTGTATGGGCCTCTGGGTTTTAGGCAGGACACTGGCAGAGCGTCCTTTCACGCATGGCATGGGAGGATTGCAGGCTTTCTAAACTCTAAGAAAGCAAGAAGTCTGAGAATTAGATTTAGGGTTAGGATTATGGTTAGGGTTAAGGATGAAGTTTAGTGTTAGGGTGAGGGCTTAGGGTTAGGGATTAGGGTTAGCGTTAAAGGTTACTCTTAGATTTAACAGTTACACTTTGGTTTAGGGTTGAGGTTTACGGTTAGGGTAAAGATGAGGGGTTAGGGTTTGGTACAGGGTTAGGGTTAAGTGTTAGGTTTAGGGTTGAAGATTAGGATTAGGGTTAGGATTAAAGGTTAGCGTGAGAGTTAACGCTTAGGGTTAAGGTTAAGAGTTAGCGTTAGAGTTAGGGTTAGTTTTAGGGTTAGAGTTATGTGCTATGGTTTGTGTTAGAGGTTAGGATTAGGTTTACTGTTCATGGTTAGGGTTACGTTTAGGGGTAGCATTAGGGTTAGAGTTAGGGTTAGGGTTAAGGGATAGGATTAGGGTTAAGTGTTGAGCTTAGGGTTAGGGTTTAGTGTTAGGGTTATCGTTAAGGATTAGGGTTAGGGTCAGGGTTAAATGTTTGGGTGCGGGTAATGGTTAGGGTCAGGGTTAAGGTTTATAGATAGGGTTAGTGTTAATGGTTACGGGTAGGTTTAGGGTTCAGGGTTTAGAGTTAGCATTAGGGCTTCAGGTTAGGATTAGGTGGTAGGTTAGATTTAGGGTTAGATCTAGGCGTTAGAGTAAGGGTTAAGAGATAGGGTTAGGTTTAATGCTTAGGATTAGGGTTAGGGTTTGGGGTTAAGTGTGAGGGGTTAGGTTTAAGGATCAAAGTTAGGGTTATTTTTAGCTGTAGTGTTAGGTTTAGGGATAAGGGATAAGATTGGCGTAAGGGTTTTTCTTACTGTTAGGATTAAGGGTCAGGCTTAGATTAAAGGTTAAGGTTAGGGTCAGTGTTAAGGGTTAGGGTGAGGGTTAACGGTTACGGTAAAGGTTAAGCGTTAGTGTTAGGGATTAGCGATCAGGGTTTTTGGTAAGTGTTAGGGTTAGGAGTTCGTGTTTTATGAAGGGGTATGGTTAGAATTAGGATTGGGGTTAGTGTTAGGGTTAGGTTTAGGGGTTAGGCTTAGGGTAAAAGGATAGGATTAGGGTTAAGGGTTGGGATCAGGTTTAGGGTTAAAGTTTAGTGTTCTGGTTAATGTTTAGTGTTATGGTCCAGTTTAAGTGTTAGGGTGAGGGTTAACGGTTAGGATTAGGCTTAGAGGTTGGGGATATAGTGAGGGTTCAGTGTTAGGGTTAGGTTTAGGGTTCAGGGTTAGGGTTAGCTTTAGGGGTTATGGTTAGGGTTAAGTGTTAGGTTACTGTCAGGGTTCGGTCTAGTCGTGAGGGTAAGGTTTAGGGTTTGCTTTAAGCGCTAGGGTTAGGTTTAATGTTTAGGATTAGGATTAGGGTTAAGGGTTAGGGTAAGGCTTAGGGGTTAGGGTGAAGGGTTAGGGTTTTTGTTAGGCATAGAGTTGGGGTTAGAAGTAAGGGTTACAGTCAGTGTTAGGGTTGTAGGTAGGGTTACGGTTAGGGTTAGCAGTTTAGAATTAGGGTTAGGGATTAGGTGTTACAGTTATGACTAGGAGATAGGGTTAGAATTATGGGATAGGGGTTGTTCTCAGGAAATGGGTTATGCATTAACGTTAGGATAAGAGGTTAAAGTTAGGCTCACGGTGAGGTTTACGTGTTAAGGGGAGAAATAGGAACAGGGTTCGGTGTTATGTTCAGGGTTAGGGTTATCTGTTCAAGGTATTGTTTATGCTTAGCACACGGGCCCTGTCTGCATTAGGCGGGCGGGGGGAGTTTAGGGGGCTGGGATTGTACCCGGGAACCCACTCTATCATACTCTGGGTATGGGCCCGTGGGTTTCATGCAGGACAGGGTGGTAGAGCCTCCTTTCACGCATGGCATGGGAGGATTGCAGGCTTTCTAAACTCTAAGAAAGGAAGAAGTCTTATAATTTGATTTTAGGGTTAGGTTTATGGATAGGGTTAAGGATAAATTTTAGTGTTAGTGTGAGGGCTTAGGGTTAGGGATTAGGGTTAGGGTTAAAGGTTACTCTTAGATTTAACGGTTACACTTTGGTTTAGGGTTGAGGTTTATGGTTAGGGTTAAGATGAGGGGTTAGAGTGTGGTACAGGGTTAGGGTTAAGTGTTAGGTTTAGGGTTGAAGATTAGGATTAGGGTTAGGATTAAAGGTTAGCATGAGAGTGAACGCTTAGTGTTAAGGTTAAGAGTTAGGGTTTAGGGCCGGGCGCGGTGGCTCACGCCTGTAATCCTACCACTCTGGGAGGCCGAGGTGGGTGGATCGTTTGAGCTCAGGAGTTCAAGACCAGCCTGAGCAAGAGCGAGACCCCATCTGTACTAAAAATAGAAAGAAATTATATGGACAGCTAAAAATATATATAGAAAAAAATTAGCCGGGCATGGTGGCGCATGCCTGTAGTCCCAGCTGCTCGGGAGGCTGAGACAGGAGGATTTCTTGAGCTCAGGAGTCTGAGGTTGCTGTGAGCTAGGCTGAAGCCACGGCACTCACTCTATCTTGGGCAACAGAGTGAGACTCTCTCAAAAAAAAAAAAAAAAAAAGATTTAGGGTTTAGGGTTATGGTTAGGGTTAGGGTTAGTTTTAGGTTTAGAGTTATGTGCTATGGTTTATGTTAGAGGTTAGGGTTAGGTTTACTGTTCACGGTTAGGGTTGGGTTTAGGGTTTAGCATTAGGGTTAGGGATTAGGTTTAGGGTAAGGGTCTAGAGTTAATGTTGGGCTTTAGTCTCGGGGCTTAGGTTCAGGGTCAGGGGTTAGCGTTGATGGTAGGGCTTAGCTTTAGCGGTCAGTTTAAGGGCACAGGACCTGGTTAATCTACGGTGAGAGGGGTGCGGTCGGAGTCACCACGAAAGCACAACATCATTCCCTGGGCCTTGGGACAGGACCTCCATGCAGGACTCAGGCGGAGCCTCATCTCACACATGGCATGGCTCTATTGTAGGCTTGCTTCACTCTGGGAATGGAAGTAGTGTGAGAATTAGGGTTGGGGTTGGGGTTAGGGTTTTTCGTGTTAGGGGTTAGTTTTCGAGTCAGGGTTAGGTGCTAGGGATTAGTGGTTAGGGTTAGAGTTAGTGTTAGGGGTAAGGTGTTAAGTCTGGGTTAGGGGGCCAGGGTAAGGTTTAGGGTTGGAGTTAGCGTTAGGTTTAGGGGTTAGGGTTAAGGGATAGGGTTAGGATTCAGGGTGAGGGTTAGAGGGTTAACAGTTGGGGTTAGGCTTAGGGGTAGGGGATAGAGTTAGGGTTAAGGGTTAGGAGCTTGGTTCAGGTGTAAGGTTAGCATTAGGGGTTGGGGTTAGTGTTAACTGTAGGTCAGTGTTGGGGTTAGATCTCTAGGCATTAGGGTAAAGGTTAGGGTTAGGGTTAAGAGTTAGGGTTCTGTTTAATGGTTAGGATTGGGAATAGGGTTAAGGGTTAGGGTTAAGGTTAGGGGTTATGACGAAGGATCAACGGTTAGGGTTACTTTTAGGCGTAGGATTAGGGTAAGGGGTTAGGTTTAGTGTTAGTGTTGTTGGTCGGGTTAAGGTTAGGGTTGGCGTTTCAGAATTAGGGATTAGGTGTTAGGGTTATAGCTAGGAGGTAGGGTTATAATGACGGTATAGGGCTTGTTCTCAGGGTGTCATGCATTAACGTTAAGATATCGGGTTAAAGTTAGGGTTATGGTGAGGTTTACCTGTTAAGGTGAGCAGTAGGATCAGGGTTAGGTGTTATGTTGCGGGTTAGGCTTATGGGTGAGGGGTAGGGTTTATGCTTAGGGCACGGGCCCTGTATGCTCTAGGAGGCAAAGTTAGGTGTCTGTGATGGTCGCTGGGAACCCACTCTACCGCACGCAGTGTATGGGCCTCTGGGTTTCATGCAGGACACTGTGGCAGAGCCTCCTTTCACGCATGGCGTGGGAGGATTGCAGGCTTTCTAAACTCTAAGAAAGCAAGAAGTCTGAGAATTAGATGTAGGGTTAGGTTTATGGTTAGGGTTAAGGATGAAGTTTAGTGTTAGGGTGAGGGCTTAGGCTTAGGGATTATGGTTAGGGTTAAAGGTTACTCTTAGATTTAACGGTTACACTTTGGTTTAGGGTTGAGGTTTAAGGTTAGGGTTAAGATGAGGGGTTAGGGTTTGGTACAGGGTTAGGGTTAAGTGTTAGGTTTAGGGTTGAAGATTAGGATTAGGGTTAGGATTAAAGGTTAGCGTGAGAGTTAACGCTTAGGGTTAAGGTTAAGAGTTAGGGTTTAGGGTTAGGGTTAGGGTTAGGGTTAGTTTTAGGGTTAGAGTTATGTGCTATGGTTTGTGTTAGAGGTTAGGGTTAGGTTTACTGTTCACGGTTACGGTTACGTTTAGCGGTTAGCATTAGGGTTAGGGTTAGGGTTAGGGCTAAGGGATAGGATTAGGGTTAAGTGTTGGGCTTAGGGTTAGGGTTTAGTGTTAGGGTTATCATTAAGGATTAGGGTTAGGGTCAGGGTTAAATGCTTGGGTGCGGGTAATGGTTAAGGTCAGGGTTAAGGTTTACGGATAGGGTTCGTGTTAAGGGTTACAGGGTAGGTTTAGGGTTCAGGGTTAGCGTTAGCATTAAGGCATAAGGTTAGGATTAGGCGGGAGGTTATATTTAGGGTTAGATCTAGGCGTTAGGGTAAGGGCTAGGGTTAGGGTTAAGAGATAGGTTTAGGTTTAATGCTTAGGATTAGGGTTAGGGTTTGGGGTTAAAGTAAGTGTTAGGGGTTAGGTTTAAGGATCAAAGGTTAGGGTTATTTTTAGCTGTAGTGTTAGGGTTAGGGATAAGGGATACCATTAGCATTAAGGGTCTTCCTTACTGTAGGGTTAAGGGTTAGGCTTAGAGTTAAAGGTGAAGGTTAGGGTCAGTGTTAAGAATTAGGGTGAGGGTTAACGGTTAGGGTAAAGGTTAAGCGTTAGGGTTAGGGATTAGTGATTAGGGTTTTTGGTTAGTGTTAGGGTTAGAAGTTAGGAGTTCGTGTTTTATGAAGGGGTATGGTTAGAATTAGGATTGGGGTTAGAGTTAGGGTTAGGTATAGATGTTAGCTTTAGGGGTTAGTTTTAGGGAAAAAGGATAGGATTAGGGTTATGGGTTGGGCTTAGGTTTAGGGTTAAAGATTACTGCTAGGGTTAGGGATAGAGTTCAGGGTTAGCTTTAGGGGTTCTGGTTAGGGTTAGGTGTTAGGTTAGTGCCAGGTTTAGGTCTAGTCGTGAGGGCAAGGTTTAGGGTTAGCTTTAAGAGCTAGGGTTAGGTTTAATGGTTAGGATTAGGATTAGGGTTAAGGGTTAGGGTAAGGCTTAGGGGTTTGGGTGAAGGGTTAGGGTTTTTGTTAGGCATAGCGTTGGGGTTAGAAGTAAGGGTTACAGTCAGTGTTAGGGTTGTAGGTAGGGTTCCGGTTAGGGTTAGCGGTTTAGAATTAGGGTTAGGGATTAGGTGTTCCAGTGATGACTAGGAGATAGGGTTAGAATTATGGGATAGGGGTTGTTCTCAGGGAATGGGTTATGCATTAACGTTAGGATAAGAGGTTAAAGTTAGGCGCACGGTGAGGTTTACGTGTTAAGGGGAGAAATAGGAACAGGGTTGGGTGTTATGTTCAGGGTTAGGGTTATCTGTTAAAGGTATTGTTTAGGCTTAGCGCACGGGCCCTGTCTGCATTAGGCGGGCGGGGGGAGTTTAGGGGGCTGGGATTGTACCTGGGAACCCACTCTATCATACTCTGGGTATGGGCCCGAGGGTTTCAACACATCCACACCGACCCCGCAGGAAAAAAAAAAAAAACACCGTAGCCTCCAGCTACTAATTATAATGCTAACTTGCAAAATTTTCCTGCATTTTTAAACAATGGAAAAATGAGGGTGAGATGATACTTAGAAGAATGGATTCTTGTCAGTCTCCACAAACAAAAATAGGCAAAACCAAGTCAGCTACTCCTCAGCATCGTTATGTCCGTGGCAGCCACCTTGGGTTTCAGGAAGCACTAACAAACGTTATCACAATTATGGTGAAACGCTGAACACGTGCAAATAATTTTGAACATAGTGGTTAATTGAAAAGCTCTGCAGCATACTTCTTGGAACAAGCCAGTTACCTGTTCCCACGCAAAGAGGAGTATATAGAACCATGGTGGATTTCCAGCTGATGAAGTAAAGGATTATTAAAGTGATGGGATGACCATGGGGATCATCGATAATTCTCTGAAACAGAATCCGCACTTTTCACCTGCCAAACACATGCGCACTTCTCCTCTCTGGGGATAATAAAAACTAACCAGCGAACTGACAAGGGCCTGACCCCCCCATCCACATCGACCACACACAAAAAAAAAAAAACCGTACCCTCCAGCTACTAATTATAATGCTAACTTGCAAAATTTCCCTGCATTTTAAAACAATCTAAAAATGGTGGTGGGATGATACTTAGAAGAATGGCTTCTTGTCAGTCTCCACTAACAAAAATAGGCAACACCAAGTCAGCTACTCCTCAGCATAGTTATGTCCGTCGCAGCCTTCTTGGGTTTCAGGAGGCACATACAAACGTTATCACAATTATGGTGAAATGCTGAAAACCTGCAAATAATTTTCAACGTACTGGTTAATTTGAAAACTCTCCAGCATACTTCTTGGAACAAGCCAGGTACCTGTGCCCACACATACAGAAGTATATAGAAACATGGTGGAATCCCAGCTGATGAAGCAAAGGATTCTCAAAGGAATGAGGTGACCATGCGGATCCTGTTTCATTCTCTGAAACAGAATCCTCACTTTTCACCTGTAAAACACATGCCCACTACTCTTCTCTGGGGATAATAAAAACAAACCAGCGATCTGACAGAGGGCCTGAACACCCATCCTGACCGACCCCACAAAAAAAAAAGTACCCTCCAGCTACTAATTATAATGCCAATTTGCAAAATTTCCCTGCATTTTTAAACAATATAGAAATGATGGTGGGATGATACTTAGAAGAATGGTTCTTGTCAGTCTCCACTGACAAAAATAGGCAACACCAAGTCAGCTACGCCTCAGCATAGTTATGTCCGTAGCAGCCATATTTCGTTTCAGTAGGCACATACACACGTTATCACAATTATGGTGAAACGCTGAAAACCTGCAAAGGATTTTCAACATACTGGTTAATTGAAAAGCTCTGCGGCATACTTCTTGGAACAAGCCAGTTACCTGTTCCCACGCAAAGAGGAGTATATAGAACCATGGTGGACTTCCAGCTGATGAAGTAAAGGATTCTTAAAGGAATGAGATGACCATGCGGCTCCTGTTTAATTCTCTGAAACAGAATCTGCATTTTTCACCTGCCAAACACATGCCCACTACTCTTCTCTGGGGATAATAAAAACAAACCAGCGATCTCACAGAGGGCCTGAACACCCATCCTGACCGACCCCACAAAAAAAAAAAAGTACCCTCCACCTATTATTTATAATGCCAATTTGCAAAATTTCCCTGCATTTTTAAACAATGGAAAAATGATGGTGGGATGATACTTATAAGAATGGCTTCTTGTCTGTCTCCACTGACAAAAATAGGCAACACCAAGTCAGCTACGCCTCAGCATAGTTATGCCGTAGCAGCCATATTTGGTTTCAGTAGGCACATACACATGTTATCACAATTATGGTGAAACGCTGAAAACCTGCAAAGGATTTTAAACATACTGGTTAATTGAAAAGCTCTGAGGCATACTTCTTGGGACAAGCCAGTTTCCTGTGCCCACGCATAGAGAAGTATATAGAACCATGGTGGATTCCCAGCTCATGACCAAAGGATTCTTAAAGGAACGGGATTACCATGCGGATCCTGTTTAATTCTCTGAAACAGATCCGCAGTTTTCACCTGCCATACTAATACCCACTTCCCCTCTCTGGGGATAATAAAAACAAACCAGCGAACTGACAGAGGGCTTGACCAACACTTCCACACCGACCCCACAGGAAAAAAAAGAAAAAAAACATCGTAGCCTCCAGCTACTAATTATAATGCTAACTTGCAAACTTTTCCTGCATTTTTAAACAATGGAAAAATGATGGTGAGATGATACTTAGAAGAATGGATTCTTGTCAGTCTCCACTAACATAAATAGGCAAAACCAAGTAAGCTACGCCTCAGCATCGTTATGTTCGTGGCAGCCATCTTGGGTTTCAGGAGGCACAAACAAACGTTATCACAATTATGGTGAAACGCTGAACACCTGCAAATAATTTTCAACGTACTGGTTAGTTGAAAAGCTCTGCGGCATACTTCTTGGAACAAGCCAGTTACCTGTTCCCACGCAAAGAGGAGTATATAGAACCATGGTGGATTTCCAGCTGATGAAGTAAAGGATTATTAAAGGAACGGGATGACCATGGGGATCATCGTTAATTCTCTGAAACAGAATCCGTCCTTTTCACATGCCAAACACATGCATAATTCTCCTCTCTGGGGATAAGAAAAACTAACCAGTGAACTGACAGAGGGCCTCACCAACACATCCACACCGACCCCAGAGGAAAAAAAAAAAAAACACCGTAGCCTCGAGCTACTAATTATAATGCTAACTTGCTAAATTTCCCTGCATTTTAAAACAATGGAAAAATGGTGGTGGGACTATACTTAGAGTATGGCTTCTTGTCTGTCTCCACAAACAAAAATAGGCAACACCATGTCAGCTACTCCTCAGCATAGTTATGTCCGTCGCAGCCTTCTTGGGTTTCAGGAGGCACATACAAACGTTATCAAAATTATGGTGAAACGCTGAAAAGCTGCAAATAATTTTCAACGAAGTGGTTAATTTGAAAACTCTCCAGCATACATCTTGGAACAAGCCAGGTACCTGTGCCCACGCATAGAGGAGTATATAGAAACATGGTGGAATCCCAGCTGATGAAGCAAAGGATTCTTAAAGGAATGAGATGACCATGCGGATCCTGTTTAATTCTCTGAAACAGAATCCGCACTTTTCACCTGCCAAACACATCCCCACTTCTCCTCTCTGGGGATAATAAAAACTAACCAGCGAACTGACTAAGGGACTGACTCCCCCATCCTCATCGACCACACACAAAAAAAACCGTACCCTCCAGCTACTAATTATAATGCTAACTTCCAAAATTTCCCTGCATTTTAAAACAATGTAAAAATGGAGGTGGGATGATACTTAGAAGAATGGCCTCTTGTCAGTCTCCACTAACAAAAATAGGCAACACCATATCAGCTACTCCTCAGCATAGTTATGTCCGTCGCAGCCTTCTTGGGTTTCAGGAGGCACAAACAAACGTTATCACAATTATGGTGAAACGCTGAACACCTGCAAATAATTTTCAACGTAGTGGTTAATTGAAAAGCTCTGCGGCATTCTTCTTGGAACAAGCCACTTACCTGTTCCCACGCAAAGAGGAGTATATAGAACCATGGTGGATTTCCAGCTGATGAAGTAAAGGATCATTAAAGGAACGGGATGACCATGGGGATCATCGTTAATTCTCTGAAACAGAATCCGCCCTTTTCACCTGCCAAACACATGCCCACTTCTCCTCTCTGGGGATAATAAAAACTAACCAGCGAACTGACAGAGGGCCTGACCCCCCCATCGACATCGACCACACACAAAAAAAAAACCGTACCCTCCAGCTACTAATTATAATGCTAACTTGCAAAATTTCCCTGCATTTTAAAACAATGGAAAAATGGTGGTGGGATGATACTTAGAAGAATGGCTTCTTGTCTGTCTCCACTAACAAAAATAGGCAACACCAAGTCAGCTCCTCCTCAGCATAGTTATGTCCGTCGCAGCCTTCTTGGGTTTCAGGAGGCACATACAAACGTTATCAAAATTATGGTGAAACGCTGAAAACCCGCAAATAATTTTCAACGTACTGGTTAATTTGAAAACTCTCCAGCATACTTCTTGGAACAATCCAGGTAACTGTGCCCACGCATAGAGGAGTATATAGAAACATGGTGGAATCCCAGCTGATGAAGCAAAGGATTCTTAAAGGAATGAGATGACCATGCGGATCCTGTTTAACTCTCTGAAACAGAATCCGCACTTTTCACCTGCCAAACACATACCCACTACTCTTCTCTGGGGATAATAAAAACAAACCAGCGATCTGACAGAGGGCCTGAACACCCATCCTGACCGACCCCACAAAAAAAAAAAGTACCCTCCAGCTACTAATTATAATGCCAATTTGCAAAATTTCCCTGCATTTTTAAACAATGGAGAAATGATGGTGGGATGATACTTAGAAGAATGGCTTCTTGTCAGTCTCCACTGACAAAATAGGCAACACCAAGTCAGCTACGCCTCAGCATAGTTATGTCCGTAGCAGCCATATTTGGTTTCAGTAGGCACATACACACGTTATCACAATTATGGTGAAACGCTGAAAACCTGCAAAGGATTTTCAACATACTGGTTAATTGAAAAACTCTGAGGCATACTTCTTGGAACAAGCCAGTTTCCTGTGCCCACGCATAGAGAAGTATATAGAACCATGGTGGATTCCCAGCTCATGAAGCAAAGGATTCTTAAAGGAACGGGATTACCATGCGGATCCTGTTTAATTCTCTGAAACAGATCCGCAGTTTTCACCTGCCATACTAATACCCACTTCTCCTTTCTGGGGATAATAAAAAGAAACCAGCGAACTGACAGAGGGCCTGACCAACACATCCACACCGACACCACAGGAAAAAAAAAAAACACCGTAGCCTCCAGCTACTAAATATAATGCTAACTTGCAAAATTATCTTGCATTTTTAAACAATGGAAAAATGATGGTGGGATGATACTTAGAAGAATGGATTCTTGTCAGTCTCCACTAATAAAAATAGGCAAAACCAAGTCAGCTATGCCTCAGCATAGTTATGTTCGTGGCAGCCATTTGGGTTTCAGGAGGCACAAACAAACGTTATCACAATTATGGTGAAACGCTGAACACCTGCAAATAATTTTCAAAGTACTAGTTAATTGAAAAGCTCTGCGGCATACTTCTTGGAACAAGCCAGTTACCTGTTCCAACGCAAAGAGAAGTATATAGAACCATGGTGGATTTCCAGCTGATGAAGTAAAAGATTATTAAAGGAACGGGATGACCATGGGGATCATCGTTAATTCTCTGAAACAGAATCCGCCCTTTTCACCTGCCAAACACATGCCCACTTCTCCTCTCTGGGGATAATAAAAACTAACCAGCGAACTGATAGAGGGCCTTATCAGCACATCCACATCGACCACACACACAAAAAAAACCGTACCCTCCAGCTACTAATTATAATGCTAACTTGCAAAATTTCCCTGCATTTTAAAACAATGGAAAAATGGTGGTGGGATGATACTTAGAAGAATGGCTTCTTGTCAGTCTCCACTAAAAAAAATAGGCAACACCAAGTCAGCTACTCCCCAGCATAGTTATGTCCGTCGCAGCCTTCTTGGGTTTCAGGAGGCACATACAATCGTTATCAAAATTATGGTGAAATGCTGAAAACCTGCAAATAATTTTCAACGTACTGGTTAATTTGAAAACTCTCCAGCATACTTCTTGGAACAAGCCAGGTACCTGTGCCCACGCATAGAGGAGTATATAGAAACATGGTGGAATCCCAGCTGATGAAGCAAAGGATTCTTAAAGGAATGAGATGACCATGCGGATCCTGTTTAACTCCCTGAAACAGAATCCGCACTTTTCACCTGCCAAACACATGCTCACTACTCTTCTCTGGGGATAATAAAAACACACCAGCGATCTGACAGAGGGCCTGACCAACACATCCACACCGACCCCACGGAAAAAAAAAAAAAAAAAAAACACCGTAGCCTCCAGCTACTAATTATAATGCTAACTTGCAAAATTTTCCTGCATTTTTAAACAATGGAAAAATGATGGTGAGATGATACTTAGAAGAATGGATTCTTGTCATTCTCCACTAACAAAAATAGGCAAAACCAAGTCAGCTACGCCTCAGCATCGTTATGTTCATGGCAGCCTTCTTGGGTTTCAGGAGGCACAAACAAACGTTATCACAATTATGGTGAAACGCTGAACACCTGCAAATAATTTTCAACGTACTGGTTAATTGAAAAGCTCTGCGGCATACTTCTTGGAACAAGCCACTTACCTGTTCCCACGCAAAGAGGAGTATATAGAACCATGGTGGATTTCCAGCTGATGAAGTAAAGGATTATTAAAGGAACGGGATGACCATGGGGATCATCGTTAATTCTCTGAAACAGAATCCGCCCTTTTCACCTGCCAAACACATGCCCACTTCTCCTCTCTGGGGATAATAAAAACTAACCAGCGAACTGACAGAGGGCCTGACCCCCTCATCCACATCGACCACACACAAAAAAAAAAACTGTACCCTCCAGCTACTAATTATAATGCTAACTTGCAAAATTTCCCTGCATTTTAAAACAATGGAAAAATGGTGGTGGGATGATACTTAGAAGAATGGCTTCTTGTCAGTCTCCACTAACAAAAATAGGCAACACCAAGTCAGCTACTCCTCAGCATAGTTATGTCCGTCGCAGCCTTCTTGGGTTTCAGGAGGCACAAACAAACGTTATGAGAATTATGGTGAAACGCTGAACACCTGCAAATAATTTTCAACGTAGTGGTTAATTGAAAAGCTCTGCGGCATACTTCTTGGAACAAGCCAGTTACCTGTTCCCACGCAAAGAGGAGTATATAGAACCATGGTGGATTTCCAGCTGATGAATTTAAGGATTATTAAAGGAACGGGATGACCATGGGGATCATCGTTAATTCTCTGAAACAGAATCCGCCCTTTTCACCTGCCAAACACATGCCCACTTCTCCTCTCTGGGGATAATAAAAACTAACCAGCGAACTGACAGAGGGCCTGATCAACACATCCACATCGACCACACACACACAAAAAAACCGTACCCTCCAGCTACTAATTATAATGCTAACTTGCAAAATTTCCCTGCCTTTTAAAACAATGGAAAAATGGTGGTGGGATGATACTTAGAAGAATGGATTCTTGTCAGTCTCCACTAACAAAAATAGGCAACACCAAGTCAGCTACTCTCCAGCATAGTTATGTCCGTCGCAGCCTTCTTGGGTTTCAGGAGGCACAAACAAACGTTATCACAATTATGGTGAAACGCTGAACACCTGCAAATAATTTTCAACGTACTGGTTAGTTGAAAAGCTCTGCGGCATACTTCTTGGAACAAGCCAGTTACCTGTTCCCACGCAAAGAGGAGTATATAGAATCTTGGTGGATTTCCAGCTGAAGAAGTAAAGGATTATTAAAGGAACGGGATGACCATGGGGATCATCGTCAATTCTCTGAAACAGAATCCGCCCTTTTCACCTGCCAAACACATGCCCACTTCTCCTCTCTGGGGATAATAAAAACTAACCAGGGAACTGACAGAGGGCCTGACCCACCAATCCACATCGACCACACACACAAAAAAAACGTACCCTCCAGCTACTAATTATAATGCTAACTTCCAAAATTTCCCTGCATTTTAAAACAATGGAAAAATGGTGGTGGGATGATACTTAGAAGAATGGCTTCTTGTCTGTCTCCACTAACAAAAATAGGCAACACCAAGTCAGCTAGCCTCGGCAACGTTATGTCTGTCGCAGCCTTCTTGGGTTTCAGGAGGCACATACAAACGTTATCAAAATTATGGTGAAACGCTGAAAACCTGCAAATAATTTTCAACGTACTGGTTAATTTGAAAACTCTCCAGCATACTTCTTGGAACAAGCCAGGTACCTGTGCCCACGCATAGAGGAGTATATAGAAACATGGTGGAATCCCAGCTGATGAAGCAAAGGATTCTTAAAGGATGAGATGACCATGCGGATCCTGTTTAATTCTCCGAAACAGAATCCGCCCTTTTCACCTGCCAAACACATGCCCACTACTCTTCTCTGGGGATAATAAAAACAAACCAGCGATCTGACAGAGGGCCTCAACACCCATCCTGACCGACCCTACAAAAAAAAAAAAGTACCCTCCAGCTACTAATTATAATGCCAATTTGCAAAATTTCCCTGCATTTTGAAACAATGGAGAAATGATAGTGGGATGATACTTAGAAGAATGGCTTCTTGTCAGTCTCCACTGACAAAAATAGGCAACACCAAGTCAGCTATGCCTCAGCATACTTATGTCCTTCGCAGCCATATTGGATTTCAGGAGACACATACAAACGTTATGAAAATTATGGTGAAACACTGAAAACCTGCAAATAATTTTCAACGTACTGCTTAATTGAAAAGCTCTGTGGCATACTTCTTGGAACAAGCCAGTTACCTGTGCCCACACATAGAGGAGTATATAGAACCATGGTGGATTCCCAGCCGATGAAGCAAAAGTTTCCAAATGGAACGGGATGAGCATGCGGATCCTGTTTCATTCTCTGAAACAGAATCCGAACTTTTCACCTGCCAAACACATGCCCACTACTCTTCCTGGGGATAATAAAAACAAACCAGCGATCTGACAGAGGGCCTGAACACCCATCCTGACCGACCCCACAAAAAAAAAAAGTACCCTCCAGCTACTAATTATAATGCCAATTTGCAAAATTTCCCTGCATTTTTAAACAATGGGAAATGATAGTGGGATGATACTTAGAAGAATGGCTTCTTGTCAGTCTCCACTGACAAAAATAGGCAACACCAAGTCAGCTACGCCTCAGCATAGTTATGTCCGTAGCAGCCATATTTGGTTTCAGTAGGCACGTACACACGTTATCACAATTATGGTGAAACGCTGAAAACCTGCAAAGGATTTTCAACATACTGGTTAATTGAAAAGCTCTGAGGCATACTTCTTGGAACAAGCCAGTTTCCTGTGCCCACGCATAGAGAAGTATATTGAACCATGGTGGATTCCCAGCTCATGAAGCAAAGGATTCTTAAAGGAACGGGATTACCATGCGGATCCTGTTTAATTCTCTGAAACAGATCCGCAGTTTTCACCTGCCATACTAATACCCATTTCTCCCCTCTGGGGATAATAAAAACAAACCAGCGAACTGACAGAGGGCCTGACCAACACATCCTCACCGACCCCACAGGAAAAAAAAAAAAAAACACCGTATACTCCAGCTACTAATTATAATGCTAATTTGCAAAATTTTCCTGCATTTTTAAACAATGGAAAAATGATAGTGGGATGATACTTAGAAGAATGGATTCTTGTCAGTCTCCACTAACAAAAATAGGCAAAACCAAGTCAGCTACGCCTCAGCATAGTTATGTTCGTGGCAGCCATCTTGGGTTTCAGGAGGCACAAGCAAACGTTATCACAATTATGGTGAAACGCTGAACACCTGCAAATAATTTACAACGTAGTGGTTAATTGAAAAGCTCTGCGGCATACTTCTTGGAACAAGCCAGTTACCTGTTCCCACGCAAAGAGGAGTATATAGAAACATGGTGGATTTCCAGCTGATGAAGTAAAGGATTATTAAAGGAACGGGATGAGCATGGGGATCATCGTTAATTCTCTGAAACACAATCCGCCCTTTTCACCTGCCAAACACATGCCCACTTCTCCTGTCTGGGGATAATAAAAACTAACCAGTGAACTGACAGAGGGCCTGACCCCCCCCATCCACATCGCCCACACACACACAAAAAAACCGTACCCTCCAGCTACTAATTATAATGCTAAGTTCCAAAATTTCCCTTCATTTTAACCAACGGAAAAATGATGGCGGCATGATACTTAGAAGAATGGCTTCTTGTCAGTCTCCGCTAACAGAAATCGGCAAAACCAAGTCAGCTACGCCTCGGCATAGTTATGTCTGTGGCAGCCATCTTGGGTTTCAAGGCACATACAAACGTTGTCGCAATTATGATGAAACGCTGAACACCTGCAAATAATTTTCAATGTACTTTTTATTTGAAAAGCTCTGTGGCATACTTCTTGGAACAAGCCAGTCACCTGTGCCCACCCATACGAGAGTATATAGAACCATGGTGGTTTCCCAGCTGATGAAGCAAAGGATTCTTAAAGGAAGCGGATGACCATGCGGATCCTGTTTAATTCTTTGAAACAGAATCCGCACTTTTCACCTGCCAACAACATGCCCACTTCTCCTCTCTGGGGATAATAAAAACAAACCAGTGAACATCTAGAGGGCCTTGCACCCCCATCCACACCGACACCACAAAAAAAAAAAGTACCCTCCAGCTACTAATTATAATGCTAACTTGCACAATTTCCCTGCATTTTTAAACAATGGATAAATCATGGTGGGATTATACTTAAAAGAATGGCTTCTTGTCAGTCTCCACTGACAAAAATAGGAAACACCAAGTGAGCTACGCCTCAGCATAGTTATGTCCGTGGCAGCCGTCTTGGGTTTCAGCAGGCACATACAAACCTTATCACAATTATGGTGAAACGATGAAAACCTGCAAATAATTTTCAACGTAGTGGTTAATTGAAAAGCTCTGCGGCATACTTCTTGGAACAAGCCAGGTACCTGTGCCCATGCATAGAGGAGTATATAGAACCATGGTGGATTCCCAGCTGATGAAGCAAAGGATTCTTTTTTTTTTTTTTTTTTTTTGTTGAGACAGAGTCTCAATTTGTTGCCCAGGCTAGAGTGAGTGCCGTGGCGTCAGCTTAGTTCACAGAAACCTCAGACTCCTCGGCTTAAACGATCCTACTGCCTCAGCCTCCCGAGTAGCTGGGACTACAGGCATGCGCCACTATGCCCGGCTAATTTTTTCTATATAGATTTTTAGTTGTCCATATAATGTCTTTCTATTTTTAGTAGAGACGGGGTCTCGCTCTTGTTCAGGCTGGTCTCGAACTCCTGACCTCGAGCGATCCACCCGCCTCGGCCTCCCAGAGTGCTAGGATTACAGGCGTGAGCCACCGCGCCCTTCCTGGATTCTTAAAGGAACGGGATGACCATGTGAATGCTGTTTAATTCTCTGAAAGAGTATCCGCACTTTTCAGCTGCCATCAAATGCCGACTTCCCCTCTCTGGAGATAATAAAAACAAACCAGCAAATTTATAGAGGGCCTGACACCCCCATCGACACCGACCCGACGGAAAAAAAAAAAAAAAAACGTACCCTCCAGCTACTAATTATAAAGCTAACTTGCAAAATTTCCCTGCATTTTTTAACAATGGAAAAATGACGGTGGGCTTATACTTAGAATGGCTTCTTGTTAGTCTCCGCTGACAAAAATAGGCAACACCAAGTCGGCTACACCTCAGCATAGTTATGTCCGTGGCAGCCATCTTGGGTTTCAGGAGGCACATACAAACGTTATTACAATTAGGGTGAAATGCTGAAAACCTGCAAATAATTTTCAACGTACTGGTTAATTGAAAAGCTCTGCGGCATACTTCTTGGAACAAGCCAGTTACCTGTGCCAACGCATAGAGGAGTATATAGAACCATGGTGGATTCCCAGCTGATGAAGCAAAGGATTCTTAAAGGAATGGGATGACCATGTGGATCCTGTTTAATTCTCTGAAATAGAATCCACACTTTTCACCTGCCAAACACATGCCCACTTGTCCTCTCTGGGGATAATAAAAGAAAACCAGCGAACTCACAGAGGGCCTGAAACGCCCATCCACTCCTACCCCACAAAAAAAGAAAAAAAAAATACGTACCCTACATCTAATTATAATGCTAACTTGCAAAATTTCCCTCCATTTTTATGCAATGGAAAAATGATGTTGGGATGATACTTAGAAGAATGTCTTCTTGTCAGTCTCCACTAACAAAAATAGGCATCAACAAGTCAGCTATGCCTCAGCATATTTATATCCGTGGCAGCCATCTTGGGTTTAAGGAGGCACATTCAAACGTTATCACAATTACGGTTAAACATGCTAAAAACCTGACAATTCTAAAAGTACTGGTTAATTCAAAAGCTCTGTCGCATACTTCTTGGAACAAGCCAGTTACCTGTGCCCATGCAAAGAGAGGTCTAGAGAACCATGGTGGATTCCCAGGTGATGAATCAAAGGATTCTTAAAGGAACAGGCTCAAAAGTGCAGATCCTGTTTCAGTCTAAGTGTGAAACAGGATCCGCACATTTTGCCTGCAACACACATTCGCCCTTCTCATCTCTAGGGATAACAAAAACAGCCCATCGGATTTACAGATGCCCTGCCCCCGGCCCCCACCACCCCACACAAAATAGTCTGCTCCAGCGACTCGTCCTTATGCTATCTGGTGAAAGATCATAAGCCTTTTAAAAAACTGGAGATAGGATGGTAGAATTATACCTAAAAGACTGGCTTATTGCCAGATTCCCATATCAAGTATTGGCAACAGCAAGTGATGTAGGCCTCAGCATAGGTTTGTCCATGGCAGCCATCTTGGGTTTAAGGAGACACAGATGAACCTTATAACAATTATAATAAAAGGTGCTGCGAAAGCTGTTAAATAATTCTCATGGTAGTGGTTATTTCAAAAGCTCTGCGGCATACTTCTTTGAACTAACCAGTTAACTGGGCCCACGCATAGTGCGGTGTAGAAAACTATGGTGGATTCCCAGCTGATGAAGCAAAGGATTCTTAAAGGAACAGGATGAACATGCGTATCCTGTTTCATACTCTGAAACAGGATCTGCACTTTTCACCTGCCAAACACATGCCCACTTCTCCTCTCTGGGGATAATAAAAAGAAACCACAGAACTGGCGGAGGGCTTGCCGCACCAGCCCCCAGACCCCACATAAAAACTTCCCGTCCAGCGACTCCTTGTTATTCTAACTGCCAAAAGGTGCTCTTACTTTTAAAATAGTGGAGAAGGATGGTGAAATGATACTTAAAAGAATGTATTCTTTCCAGTCTCCAGTACCAAGGATCGGCCACACAAAGTGAGCTCGGCCTCAGCATAGTTTTGTCCATGGCAGCCATCTCGAGACGAACCTTATGACAATTATGATGAAAGGTGCTGCAAAACCTGGCAAATAATTCTCAACGTAGTGGTTTTTTCAAAAGCTCTGTGGAATACTTCTTGGAACCCGGCAGTTTTCTGGGCCCACGCATAGAGGGGTCTAGAGAACCATGATGGATTCCCAGGTGATGAATCAAAGGATTCTTAAAGGAACAGGCTGAAAAGTGCGGATCCTGTTTCAGTCTGAGACTGAAACACTATATGCACTTTTTGCCTGCAACACACATGCCCACTTCTCCTCTCTAGGGATAATAAAAACAATCAATCGGATTGACAGATGTCCTCCCCCGCCCCCCAACACTGTACACAAAAAGGTCCCCTCCAGCGACTCATCCTTATGCTATCTGGCGAAAGGTCCTCTGCGTTTTAAAATAATGAAGATAGGATGGTGGAATTATACTTAAAATACTGGCCTTTTGCCAGACTCCCATACCAATTATTGGCAACAGGAAGTGACCTAGGTGCCAGCATAGGTTTGTCTGTGGCTGCCATCTAGGGTTTTAGGAAGCACAGATGAACCTTATCAAAATTATGGTAAAAGTGCTGGAAAAGCTGGCAAATAATTTCCATAGTAGTGGTTATTTCAAAAGCTCTGAGGAAAACTTCTTGGAACCAGGCAGTTTTCTGTGTGCACTAAAAGAGGGGTCTAGAGAACCATGGTGGATTCCCAGCTGATGAAGCAAAGGATTCTTAATGGAACGGGGTGAAAAGTGCAGATCCTGTGTCTGTCTAAGACTGAAACAGGACGCACACTTTTCACCTGCCACACACATGCCCACTTTTCCTCTCTGGGGATAATAAAATCAAACCAGCGAACTGACAAACGGCCTGCCCCCCTTCCACCCACGCAGATCCCCCCCAAAAAAATTCCCCTCCAGCTACTAATTATTATGCTAACTTGCAAAATTTCCCTGCATTTTTAAACAATGGAGAAAGGACGGTGGAGTGATACTTAGAAGAATGGCTGCTTGTCAGTCTCCACTAACAAAAATAGACAACACCAAGTCAGCTACGCCTCAGCATAGTTATGCCCGTGGCAGCCATGTTGGGTTTAAGGAGGCACATACAAACTTTATCATAATTATGGTGAAACGTGCTGAAAACCCAGCAAATAATTCTCAACGTACTGTTTAATTCAAAAGCTCTGTGGCATACTTCTTGGAAGAAGCCAGTTACCTGGGCCCACGCATAGAGGGGTCTAGAGAACCATGGTGGATTCCAAGGTGATGAATCTAAGGATTCTTAAAGGAACAGGCTGAAAAGTGCAGATCCTGACTGAAACAGGATTCTGACTTTTTGCCTGCAACACACATGCCCACTTCTCCTCTCTAGGGATAACAAAAACAACCCATCGGATTGACAGATGGCCTGCCCCCGCCCCCCACCACCCCACACAAAATCGTGCCCTCCAGCGACTGATCCTTATGCTATCTGGCAATACGTCCTCTGCCTTTTAAAATAATGGAGATAGAATGGTGGAATTATACCTAAAAGACTGGCTTATTGCCAGACTCCCATACCAAGTATTCGCAACAGCAAGTCACCTAGGCCTCAGCACACGTTTGTCCCTGGCAGCCATCTTGGGTTTAAGGAGGCACAGATGAACCTTATCACAATTATGGTGAAAGGTGCTGCAAAAGCGGTCAAGTAATTCTCATGGTAGTGGTTACTTGAAAAGCTCTGCGGCATAATTCTTTGAACTAGCCAGTTAACTGGGCCCACGCATAGAGCAGTCTAGAGGCCCATGGTGGATTCCCAGCTGATGAAGCAAGGGATTCTTAATGGAACGGGGTGAAAAGTGCGGTTTCTGTTTCAGTCTAAGACAGAAACGGGATCCGAACTTTTCACCTGCCACACACATGCCCACTTCTCCGGTCTGGGGAAAATAAAAACAATCCAGCGAACTGACAGAGGGCCTGCGCCCCCCACCCACACCGACCCCACAAATAAAAATGTCCCCTCCAGCTACTAATTATTATGCTAACTTGCAAAGGTTTCCGTGCATTTTAAAATAATGGGGAAAGTATGGTGGAATGATACTTAAAAGAATGGCCTCCTTCCAGCCTCCAGTAACAAGTGTCGTGAAATCCAAGTGACCTAGGCCTCAGCATAGTTTTCTCCGTGGCAGCCATCTTGTGTTTAAGGAGGCACAGACGATCCTTATCACAATTATGGTGATATGTGCTGCAGAAACTGGCAAATAATTCTACACGTAGTGTTTATCTCAAAAGCTGTGCAGCATACATCTTGGTACAGGCCAGTTCATGGGCCCATGCATGGAGGGTTCTAAGGAACCATGGTGGATTCCCAGCTGATGAATCAAAGGATTTTTAATGGAACCAGCTGAAAAGTGCGGATACTGTTTCAGTCTAACTGAAACAGGATCCGCACATTTCACCTGCCACAAATATATCCACTTCCCTGTCTGGGCATAATAAACACAAACAACCAGACTGACAGAGGGACTGTCCCCCAAACCACCCCGATCCCACCCAAAAACATCCCCTCCGTTGACTCATCCTTATGCTAACTGCCGAAAGTTGCTCACCTTTTAATATAAGGGAGAAAGGATGGTGCAATGATAATTAAAAGACTGGATTCTTGTCAGACTCCCGTACCAAGTATTGGCAACACCAAGCGAGAGAACCCTCAGTATAGGTTTGTCCATGGAAGCCATCTAGGGTTTAAGGAAGCACAAATGAACCTTATCAAAATTATGGTAAAAGTGCTGGAAAAGCTGGCAAATAATTTCCATGGTAGTGGTTATTTCAAATGCTCTGTGGCATACTTCTTTGAACTAGCCTGTTAAGTGGGCCCACACATAGTGGGGTGTAGAGAACTATGGTGGATTCCCAGCTGATGAAGCAAAGGATTCTTAAAGGAACAGGATGAAAAGTGCCGATCCTGTATCAGTCTAAGACTGAAACAGGATCCACACTTTTCACTTGCCACACACATGTCCACTTCTCCTCTCCGGGGATAATAAAAACAAACCACTGGACTGACAGAGGGCCTGGCTCTGCCTCTCCCACCCCACACAAAAACGTTTCCTCCAGCGACTCATCCTTAAGCTAAATGACAATAGGTGCTCTGCCTTTTAAAATAGTTGTGAAAGGAAGGTGGAATGATACTTAAAGAAATGGCTTCTTGCCACGGACCAGTACCAATTATCGGCAACTCCAAGGGAGATTGGCCTAACCGTAGTTTTTTCTGTGGAAGCCAGCTTGGGTTTCAGGATGCACTGCCTAACCTTTTCACAATCATTGTGAAAGTTGCTGCAAAAACTGGCAAATAATACTCAATGTAGTGGTTATTTCCAAAGCTCTGCGGCATACTTCTTGGAACTAGCCAGTTACCTGGGCCCACGCTCAGGGAGGTCTAGAGAACCATGGTGGATTCCCAACTGATGAATTAAAGGATTCCAAAAGGAACAGGCTCAAAAGCGGAGATACTGTTTCAGACTGAAACAGGATCCAAAGTTTTCACCTGCCACATACATGCCCGCTTCTCCTCTCTGGGAATAATAAAAACAAACCACCGGACTGACAGAGGGCCTGCCCTCCCACACACACCCAACCCCACACAAAAAGCCGCTCCAGTGACTCATCTTTATGCTAACTGGCTAAAGGTGCACTGCCTTTTAAAATAATGGAGAAAAGACGGTGGAATTGTACTTAAAAAAAATGGCTTCTTGCCAGGCTCCAGTAAAATGTATCGGTACACCAAGGGAGCTAGGCCTCAGCATAGTTTTGTCCGTGGCAGCCTGCTTGGGTTTAAGGAGGCACAGATGAACCTTATCACAATTATGGTCAAAGGTGCTGCAAAAACTGGCAAACAATTCTCAACGTAGTGGTTATTTCAAAAGCTCTACGGCATACATCTTGGAACTAGCCAGTTACCTGGGCCCACACATAGAGGGGTCTCGACAGCCATGGTGGATTCCCAGCTGATGAATCAAAGGATTCGTAAAGGAACTGGCTGAAAAGTGCGGATCCTGTTTCAGTCTAAGACTGAAACAGGATCCGTACTTTTCACCTGCCACACACATGCCCACCTCTCCTCTTTGGGCATAATAAAGACAAACCACCAGACAGACAGAGAGCCTTCCCCTCAACGCACCACCCGACCCCACTCAAAAACGTCCCCTCCAGCAACTCATTCTTATGATAACTGGAAAAAGGTGTTCTGCCTTTTAAAATGATGGAGAAAGGATGGTGGAATGACTCTTAATAGCATGGCTTCTTGCCAGGCTCCAGTACCAACTATCGGCAACACCAAGTGAACTAGGCCTCAGCATAGTTTTGTCTGCCCCAGCCATCTTGGGTTGAAGGAGGCACGGACGAACCTTATCACAATTACGGTGAAAGGTGGTGCAAAAACTAGCAAATAATTCTCAACGTAGTGGTTATTTCAAAAGCTCTGTGGCATACTTCTTGGAACTAGCCAGTTACCTGGGCCCACGCATAGAGGTCTTTAAAGAACCATGGTGTATTCCCAGCTGATGAATCAAACGATTCTTTTTTGTTTGTTTGTTTGTTTGTTAGCTCATTATGGGGGTACAAAAGATCAGGCTATATACATTCCCCATGCCTCCCCTTTCCCCCGATTCTGAGCTTCAATTTTGTCCATTCCCTAGTCAGTGCACATCACATTCATCATGTAGGTGTGCACCCCTCCTCTCCCCCACCCCATCCCCCCCAGTTAGAACTTGAAGGGTGTCCATTCCCCAGGCAGTGCACATCACATTCATCAAGTAGGTATACACCCATCCCTTCCACCCGGCCCCAACCTCTGTCCGATACCCAATTGGTGTTGTTCCCAAATGTGCACTCAGGGAAACCAATTTGCTGGTGAGTACATGTGGTGCTTATTTTTCCATTCTTGGGATACTTCACTTAATAGAATGGGATCCAGCTCTCTCCAGGAGAACCAAAGAGATGCCATATCGCCATTATTTCTAATAGCTGAGTAATATTCCATGGTATACATATACCACATTTTGCTAATCCATTCATGAATTGATGGGCATTTGGGTTGTTTCCACATCTTTGTGATTGTGAATTGTGCTGCTATAATCATTCAGGTGCAGGTGTCTTTTTTATAGAATGACTTTTGTTCTTCTGGGTAGATGTCCAATAATGGAATTGCTGGATCGAATGGTAGGTCTACTTGAATCTGTTTAAGGTATCTCCACATTGCTTTCCACAGGGGCTGCACTAGTTTACAGTCCCACCAGCAGTGTATGAATGTACCTATCTCCCCACACCCACACCAACATGTATAGTTTTGGGACTTTTTGATAAAGGCCATTCCCACTGGAGTTAAGTGATATCTCATTGTGGTTTTGATTTGCATTTCCCTGATGATTAGAGATGTTGAACACTTTTTCATATGTTTGTTAGCCATTTTTATATCTTCTTTTGAAAAATTTCTATTTATGTCCTTTGCCCACTTTTTGATAGGGTTGTTTGATTTTTTCTTACTGATTTTCCTGAGGTCTAAATAGATTCTTGTTATCAGTCCTTTATCTGATGTGTAGTATGCGAAAATTTTTTCCCATTCTGTAGGTTGTCCATTTACTCTCGTGACTGTTTCTTTGGCTGTGCAGAAGCTTTTTAATTTGATCAGGTCCCATTTATTTATTTTTGTTGTTGCTGTGATTGCTTTAGGGGTCTTCTTCATAAATTCTTTGCCTAGGCCAATGTCTGTAAGAGTCTTTCCTACATTTTCTTCTAGAATTCTAATAGTTTCTGACCTTAGGTTTAAGTCTGTTAACCACTGTGATTTGATTTTTGTGAGGGGTGAGAGTTATGTGTCCTGTTTTAGTCTTCTACATGTGGATATCCAGTTTTCCCAGCACCATTTATTAAATAAGGAATCTTTTCCCCAGAGTATGTTTTTGTCTGCTTTGTCAAAGATTAGATGGCTATATGAGGATGGTTTTATATTGGGATTTTCTGTTCTGTTCCACTGGTCTGTGTCCCTGCACTTGTGCCAGTACCAGGCTGTTTTAAGAACCACAGCCTTGTAGTATAGTTTGAAGTCTGGCAAATTAATACTTCCCATTTTGTTTTTGTTGTTTAAGATTGCTTTTGCTAAACGGGGTCTTCCCTGGTTCCATACAAAGCGTAAAATTATTTTTCCTATGTCTGTGAAAAAAGATGTTGGTAATTTAATAAGGATTGCATTGAATCTGTAGATAACTTTGGGCAGTATAGACATTTTAACAATGTTGATTCTACCGATCCATGAGCATGGTATGGTTTTCCACCTATTTACATGTTCTGCAATTTCCTTCCTCAGTGTTTCATAGTTCTCCCTATAGAGGTCCTTTACCTCCTTAGTTAAATAAATTCCTAGGTATTTTATTTTCTTTGTTGCTATTTTGAAGGGTATTGAGTCCTTAATTTGGTTTTCCATTTGACTGTTATTGGCATATATGAATGCCTCTGATTTGTGTGTATTGATTTTGTATCCTGAGACTTTACTGAATTCATTGATCAATTCCAGGAGTCTCTTGGTTGAAACCTTGGGGTTTTATAGATATAACATCATATCATCAGCAAAGAGTGAGAGTTTGATCTCTTCTGTCCCTATTTCAACTCCCTTGATTCTGCTCTCTTGCCTGATAGCTCTTGCAAGGACTTCCAATACTATGTAGAAAAGTAATGGGGACAGTGGTAAGCCTTGTCTGGTTCCAGTTTGAAGTGGGAATGCTTTCAGTTTTTCCCCATTCAGTATGATGTTGGCTGAGGGTTTGTCGTATATGGCTTGTATCATTTTTATATAGGCCCCATCTATGCCTATTTTGTTAAGTGTTCTTATCATAAAAGGGTGTTGAATTTTGTCAAATGCTTTCTCTGCATCTATTGAGAGGATCATCTGATCTTTATTTTTGCTTCTATTTATGTGATGAATTACATTCCCATATGTCAAACCATCCCTGCATCTCTGGGATGAAGCCCACTTGGTCGTGATGGATTATTTTTTTGATAAGCACTTGGATTCGATTTGTTAGAATTTTATTGAGAATTTTTGCATCTATATTCATAAGAGAAATTGGTCTATAGTTCTCTGTTTTAGTTGCATCCTTTCCTGGATTTGGTATCAGGATTATGTTGGCTTGGTAAAAAGTGTTGGGGAGAATCCCATCCTTCTCTATATTGGAGAATAGTTTATGTACGATGGGCACCAGTTCTTCTTTGTAGGTATGGTAGAATTCAGGTGTGAACCCATCTGGTCCAGGGCTTTTCTTTTTGGGAAGGTTTTTTATTGCTGTTTCAATTTCAGATCTAGATATCGGTCTATTCAGGAATTCTATTTCTTCCTGGTTGAGCCTGGGAAGGCTGTGTGTTTATAAGAATTTGTCCATTTCCTCCAGGTTTTCTAATTTGTGTGCATAAAGATTTTTGTAGAATTCATAGATGATATCATGTATCTCTGTGGCATCAGTCGTGATTACTCCTTTCGTGTTCCTGATCGAGGTTATAAGAGATTTTTCTTTTCTGCTCTTGGTTAGTTTAGCCAGAAGTGTGTCAATTTTGTTTATTTTTTCAAAGAACCAACTTTTGGTTTTATTAATCTCCGTTATGGTTTGGTTTAATCTCCCTTATGCTCCCTTATGGTCCTTTTCATTTAGTTCTGATTTAATCTTAATAATTTCCTTCTGCTGGGTTTGGGTTTGGTCTCTTCTTTCTTCTCCAGCTCTTTGAGTCTATTCATTAGATTGTCTATTTGTAAGTTTTCTGTCTTTTTGGTATAGGCATTTATGGAAATAAATTTTCCTCTCAGGACTGCTTTAGCTGTGTCCCACAGATTTTGATAAGTTGTATCTCCTTTGTCGTTTAATTCAAAGAATCTTTTGATTTCTGACTTGATTTCTTCATTTATAAAATGATTGTTCAGGAGAAGGTTATTTAGCTTCCATGACTTTGAGTAGAAATGAGGATTTCTGTTAGGGTTCATTGTTACTTTTATTCCACTGTGATCCGAGAAGCTGCATGGTATTATTTCTATATTTTTAAATTTTTTAAGACATTCTTTATGTCCTAAGATATGGTCAATCTTGGAGAATGTCCCATGAGCTGATGAGAAGAACTTATATTCAGTGGTATTTGGGTAGAATGTCCTGTAGATGTCAGTCAGGCCCATTTGTTCTAGCATTCTATTTACGTCCAATATTTCTTTGTTTATTTTTTGTTTGGAGGATCTGTCTTGAACTGTCAGTGGCGTGTTAAAATCTCTGGCTACTAAAGTGTTGTTATCTATCATTTGGTTCAGATCAAGTAGGGTTTGCTTTATGAATCTGGGTGCACCTAGATCGGGTGCATATATGTTAAGTATAGTTATGTCTTCTTGTTGAATTGTACCCTTCACCAGTATATAGTAACCATCTTTGTCTTTCTTTACTTTTGTTGATTTAAAAACTACGTTATCGGAGATTAGAACTGCCACGCCAGCTTTCTTTTGGGTTCCATTTGCTTGGAATATTGATTTCCACCCTTTTATTTTCAGTCTAAATGCATCCTTGCAGGTTAGATGAGTTTCCTGAAGACAGCAGATACTTGGCTTATATCTTTTTTATCCATTGGGCCAGTCCATGTCTCTTGAGTGGGGAATTCAATCCATTCACATTTAATGAGAGAACTGATAAGCGAGACAGATTGCTGTTCCTCATGTTGGGTTGAATTTCATTGATCTGTTTTCTCTCTTGAGCCATTATGATAACTGTGTTTTCATATTTATCTCTTGATTAGTGTTACATTCGAGGGTCCTTCTTGTGCTGGACCACGTGTAACTCTGTTTTGAATACTTCTTGGAAAGCTGCTCTTGTCTTGGTGAATTCTCTGAGTTTTTGTTTATCTGAGAATGTCTTAATTTCACCTTCATATATAAAACTGAGCTTATCTGGGTACAGGATTCTAGGCTGGGCATTATTCTGTTTCAGAAGAGTGAGAATGGGGCTCCAATCTCTTCTTGCTTGTAAGGTTTCAGTTGAGAAATCTGGCGTGATTCGGATGGGCTTTCCTTTGTATGTTACTTGTTTCTTTCTCCTTACAGATTGAAGAAGGGCCTCGTTAGTGGATATTTTGGTCAGTCTGATAACTACATGACGTGGTGTCTTCCTATTTGGTATGAATCTCTCAGAGGTTCTTTGAGCTTCTTGAACCTGTGTATCTAGAGATTTGGCAAGGCCTGGGAAATTTTCCTCAATTATATCTTCAGATACTTTATTCAACCCTTGCTTATTGTCTTCTTCACCCTCAGGAATGCCGATAACTCTCACGTTAGGCTTCTTCACATAATCCCACATTTCTTGTAGACTATGATTATTTCTCATGTTTCTTTGTTTTAACTCTGTGACTGCCTTATTTAATTGGAAAGTGTTATCTTCGATCTCTGAGATTCTTTCTTCTGTTTGATCTACCCTGCTCTTGAGACTTTCCACTGTGTTTTGTAGCTCCTTGAATAAATTTTTCATTTCCAGGAGTTCAGTTTGATTTTTCTTCAGTATTTCAATTTCTTTGGTGAATTTTTCTTCCAAGTCCTGGATCTTTTTTGTGGTTTCTTTGTGTTGATTATCCATTTTTTCTTGCATAATGTTCAGCGTATTTATGATCCATGTTTGAAATTCTTCCTGTGACATGTTGCTATTTGGAATCTGCTTTGTGTTAATTGGTGGAGAACTAGTAATCCTCTTTGAGGGCATGGTTTCAGCTTGATTCTTTATACTCCTAGAGTTCCTTCGCTGAGCCCTTCCCATCTGAATGAATCCTTAAGATCCCTTCTTTCAGCTTTAGTCTGGATAGGGGCACACTGTGAGTGCCAGGTAAGCTGCCTCCTCTGTCACTAGGGGGAGCCCTTCACATATTGTTCAGGATTTTGCTAGCTCCGCTGGGGGGGCTGCCCCTCTTCCTCTCCCGAGGTGGCTTCTGTCTCTCTCTGTGAGAAAGACAGTGGATAGGGAGAGTGGAGCGGTGCCCTCATTCGCCCAACGCCCCAGCCACTGCAGTTCCCGCGGGCGATGGTCTGCCCCACCCCAATGTCTGCAAGGTCCACGCTCTACTCTCTCGTGACTGGGGAACCACTCAGTGTTCACACAAAGGTGGAGCTCCTAGTCAGGGTCCGTGGACTAGGGAAGGGAGCCGCCCAGGGAGCCGCCCGGTACCCAATCGCTCCTCAGCGTTTAGGCTGTGGACCCCGACAATGGCGGCCGCCCGTCTGCAGATCACTGTCACTGGGGTTGAATGCTCAGGGACCGGCAGAGGCCAGAGGAGCCGGGGACCGGGAGAATCCAGCCGCCCACCTATACGAGGCAGTTTGGCATCTGCTAGAGCCGGGACCAAAGCAGCCCCACCGCCCGCGTATAGGAGACAGTTGCTAGGTGCGTCAGCTGCGCACAGCACTCCAGGGTCCAAAATGCCTCCTGCCAATGTCTCCTCTCTGCAGAGCCCCACATCTCCCGTGGCGATTCTGCACCGACTTCAGGCAGATCCTCAATTGAGTGGGTGTGGAGGTCAGAGGGGGAACAAGATGCTTTCCTGTGGGGCTGAACCCACCCCACTCTCTGGTGAGGTGGGTACAGCTGTCCCGTGCTCCCTTCTCTATTGGCCATCCCGCACTCTCCAGATTTTGGTGATTTATTTCCCTAATCACCTCAGTCTTTTCTTGCTCTCTCTCTCTGTCCCACGCTGATTCTCCATGGATTCACACCACCGTTCTTGTGGGGAAGTGAACCTCTAGGGTTGTGGGCAGTGGGAGACCCATGCCTTCCACTCCAGGAGCACGAATCCAGGAGGTCACCACCATTCCACCATCATTGAGAATGAATCAAAGGAGTCTTAAAGGAACGGGCTGAAAAGTGCGGATCCTGTTTCAGTCTAAGTCTGAAACAGGATCCGCACTTTTCACCTGCCACACACATGCCCACTTCTCCTCTCTGGGCATAATAAAAACAAACCACTGGACTGACAGAGGGCTTGCCCCCCCCACACACACCACACGACCCCACACAAAAACGTCCCCTCCAGTGACTCATTCTTATGCTAACTGGCAAACGGTGCTATGCCTTTTAAAATAATGGAAAAAGGATGGTGGAATGATACTTGAAAGACTGGTTTTATTCCACGCTCCCGTACCAAGTATCGGCAACACCAAGTGAGCTAGGCCTCAGCATAGTTTTTTCCCTGGCAGCCATCTTGGGATTAAGGAGGCAGAGAAGTACCTTGTCACAATTATGGTGAAAGATGCTGCAAAAACTGGCAAATAATTCTCCACGTAGTGGTTATTTCAAAAGCTCTATGGCATACTTCTTGGAACCAGCTAGTTACCTGGGGCCATGCATAGAGGGTTATAGAGAACCATGGTGGATTCACGGAAGAAGAGTCAAATGATTCTTAAAGGAACAGGCAGAAAATGTGGATCCTGTTTCAGTCTAAGACTAAAACAGGATCCGCACTTTTCACCTGCTGCACACATGCCAACTTCTCCTCTCTGAGGATTAAAAAAAAAAAAACACTGGACTGGCAGAGCGCCTGCCCCCTCACACACCACCTGACTCCACACAACAACGTGCCCTCCAGCAACTCATTTGCTAACTGGCAAAAGGTGCTCTGCCTTTTAAAACAATGGAAAAAGGTTGGTGGAATGATACTTAAAAGACTGGCTTCTTGCCAGGCTCCAGTACCAAGTATAGGCAATACCAAGTGAGGTAGGCCTCAGCATGGTTTTGTCCATGGCAGCCAGCTTGGTTTAAGGAGGCAGAGACGAACCTTGTCACAATTATGGTGAAAGGTGCTGCAAAAACTGGCAAATAATTCTCCACGTAGTGGTTATTTCAAAAGCTCTGCAGCATAATTCTTGGAAGTATCCAGTTAAAGGGTCCCACGCATTGAGGGGTCCAGAGAACCATGGTAGATTGCCAGGTGATGAATCAAAGGATTCTTAAAGAAACGGGCTGAAAACTGCTGATCCTCTTTCACCCTAAGACTGAAAGAGGATCAGCACTTTTCACCTGCCACACACATGCCCACTTCTCCTCTCTGGGCCTAATAAAAACAAACCGCCAGACTGAAAGATGCCCTGACCCCCAAACACCACCCGACCCCACAAAAAAAGTCCCTTCCAGCGACTCATTCTTATGCTAACTGCCAAAAGGTGCTCTGCCATTTAAAATAGTGGAGAAAGGATCATGGAATGATACTTAAAAAACTGGCTTCTTGCCAGGGTCTAGTACCAAGTATTGGCAACACCAAGTGAGCTATGCCTCAGCATAGTGTTTTCCATGGCAGCCATCTTGTGTTTAAGGATGCAGAGGCGAATCTTAACACAATTATTGTGAAAGGTGCTGCAAAAACTGGCAAATAATTCTCACCGTAGTAGTTATTTCAAAAGCTCTGCGGTATACTTCTTGGAACCAGCCAGTTTACTGGGCGCACTCATAGAGGGGTCTATAGAACCTTGGTAGAGTCCCAGCTGATGAATCAAATGATTCTTAAAGGAACAGGCTGAAAACTGCGGATCCTGTTCAGTCTAAGACTGAAACAGGATCTGCCCTTTTCACCTGCCACACACATACCCACTTCTCCTCTCTGGGGATAATAAAAACAAATCACCAGACTGACAGAGGGCCTGCCCCTCCACCACCCCCTGACTCGACATAAAAACATCCCCTCCAGCAACTCATTCTTATGCTCACTGGTGAAAGGTGCTCTGCCTTTTAAAATAATGGAGAAAGGATGGTGGAATGATACTTGAAAGAGTGGTCTCTTGCCAGGCTCCAATACCAAGTATCAGCAACACCAAGTTAGCTAGGCCTCACCATAGTTTTTTCCGTCGCAGCCATCTTGGATTTAAGGAGGGAGAGATGAACCTTATCACAATTATCGTGAAAGGTGCTGCAAAAACTGGCAAATAACTCTCAATGTAGTGTTTATTTCAAAAGCTCTGTGACATACTTCTTGGAACAAGCCAGTTACCTGTGCCCACGCATAGAGGGGTCTAAGACTGAAACAGGATCCACACTTTTCAACTGCCACACACATGCCCACTTCTCCTCTCTGGGGATAATATAAACAAACCACCATACTGACAGATGGTCTGCCTCCCACCACCCCCCCAACCCCACACGAAAACCTACCCTCCAGTGACTGATCCTTATGCTAAATGGTGAAAGGTGTTCTGCTTTTGTAAATAATGGAAAAAGGATGGTGCAATGATACTTAGAAGAATGGCTTCTTGCCAGGCTCCAGGATCAAGTATCGGCCACACCAAGTGAGCTGGGCCTCAGCATAGTTTTTCCATGGAAGCCCTCTTCGTTTCAAGGAGACAGAGATGAACCTTATCACAATTATGGTGAAAGGTGCTGCAAAAACTGGCAAATAATTCTCAACATAGTAATTAGGGTTAGGGTTAGGGTTTAGGGTTAGGGTTAGGGGTTGGGGTTGG